>NW_027526407.1:116590594-116757251 GCF_048455015.1 Haemaphysalis longicornis | reverse complement strand
TTATCAACGACAAGCGCAACGGCGACCACTCTCTTCTGTTCTTCCTCAGCTGCAAATAAACACGTGTCCATTATTCTTACGATGTTAACTATGCAACAAGATTCCGGTCGTAACCACAAAGGCAGGATCCATCTTTCCTGTGTAATACTAGACAAGGTGTATTTATTAATTGATTTGGAACACCCTGTTGTGATGCCACGTTTTTCGCCAGTTACAGTACCCTTCATTTACTGAAGTGCATTGATGGATTCAGTCGATCATAGTATACACGTCACTAACATTGCCAAACAGGTGCCGCCACGTTCCCATACTAATTCTGTTCTAACGGACGCCAGCTGCCCAATTCTGGTATCATCGTTCTTATAGAACCAATCTGACACTTTCTATACATTGGCGTAGCTTCTATTTGTAATGGTAAGTTGAGAAATATGTTTCCCCGCATTATTATTGAGTTCTGCTACTTGCAAATATATTGCGCTTTTCAGCTAGAAGGTTGTGTGGGTAGACAAATAAAAACAGCTATTCTTTCGCAATCATTGCAATCATGTGAAGGATACTGGCATTAGGAGACTATTTCACATTGTAAACGTTTGTCCCAATTTGCTTTCAGCTCCCAAAATAACTAGACACATAAATTATTTGCAGTTTTGATTTTTTTGAAGGACAGCGATTATGGCTGGGCCTCTGGACCCATAGTTTCAATAAGGTGTACAAGCGGTGCCGAAACATTCTATTTCTTACGTGCAAAGTCTCATTTCTGAAGTAGTCTGGGTGCCTGTCAAAAAATGCCTTAACTTAAACCAGTCATTAATAACGGCTTGCAGATTGTAGGAACTCTGAAACGCTTTATTTGCAACGCGTATCTCGTTGGAAGGGTTTAATAAACGCGCGCTGCACAGAACCAAAAGCAATGCAATGCGGTTTCGTCCCAATCCTGTTGATTCGCAACATACGTTTTCTGGCCTGCCACAACCTTATAAATGCACATTTAAAATCTCACAAGCAAGCTTAGAAATTCTACATTGAGTTGAAGAATATAGTAGAAACGGTCGTTGACAAAGACAGGCCAACAGTGTGTGCCCATGCCACAAGCACAATGCCTGTTTTCGTATTCCGCCTCTCCCTCAAACTTAATAGACGTAGTTTACGGGGCGTTAGGCGTGTTCCGTTTAATTTTGCTCAGCGATGTCTTATATAAACTCCAGCTTGTGCTGCGATATGTAACAAGTGGAGTTGAATTTTGTTTCAATCTTCAAACACAAACATCTTGGGGTTGGCCTCCATCTAACGCTATTTGTTGATTCCGCGAAAGCTTAATTTCATTCAGAGCATATTGGTTCCACCAGCTTTGTGGGTTTTAGGTGTTACGTTTTCGTTTTCTCCCACGTCCCTAGGCAAATGCATTTAGTGTTAATACGTCCAAAACTGTGCCCGTAAAGATTTTTTGGTGGTCACATAGGATTTGAGGACTACAGTATACCAAAATTAGCGGAGTTTTGGTTCGAGTAGTATATTTCCGAATGTCCACCTTGAAACTCGAACGAACACTTTCAGTTCCTTTTGTAATGCCATTTTTCACTATTGCTTGAAGAACAAACAATGTTCCAGGATGACAACGGTATCTGCTCTTTTAAACAGCATCATATTGGAGGTTGCAGGAGATTTGTACGTCCACTGCTTGTCCCACGATTCGTACTGCTTGAAAAAGAATGTGGCCTAAATTTACGCACAAATAGCTCGTTCTGCAAGCTTATAAGCTCAGCCTAATTTGCGTTTGCTTTTTTCCGCCTCCGCCAATCGCAGAGCAGGCTGGAATGGCATCATAGGCCCTGTTGCGGGAAGTGAGCGAGTGAGTCGCATGGCCATTCCGTTTTTTCCTAATTATATAGCTTTTTTGAGCGACATTTACGGTAAACGTGGTGTCAGTATGATTCTAACGAGGCAATTTTTTGAATGAACCAAACTTGTGTTTTGTCTTTATGATTCCTTTCATTACACATAAATCCATTACTTCCCTAGAAAATCATGTCCCTGCGATAGTGTCTACAAGGTGCTATGAATTGCGATTGATCGAACGTTTTAGTCGTAGTAACTGAACGTGGCGGAAAGAACACAAATATCAAAAAGGAAATTTAAATATTGTGTAAAAGGACCTAATCGTACCAATCTGGACGTGCCACTCTACGAACCACGCCATTCCGGATATGGAAAAATGCTCAACCGTTCATGCAACACATGTGCTGCAAATTTCATTGTTGCGGTGCGTGCGGCGTGTACTCTACAACGTCTACATCAACGTCACCTGTGGAATGTAGCAAGGGGAACAGCACTAGCATATTTGTTCTACATCACAACGCTAATAAGTTCGCAATCACCTCAATATCTTGAGGGCTTAGGTGCACCAAAATTCTCTTGTTGTTTTCATTTACCTCTTTGTTATGCAACTTTAAAATGATGTGCCTGCTTTAACCAAACTTGACATCGCTAAAAAAAGTAATACAGCTTCTAAGGCCACACATCGGCACAAAAATGGCGCTATCTTGTCAGGGAACATGAGAACCAGAAAAAAGATTTAAGTGGAAATTTATATATTTTCTCTTACGAAAGACAGCGATAATTCTGTGGTTCGGTCTTAGATCACGGTATAGAAGACGTGGACAACGTCCGAGGTAGATATACGCCTTTTGGATTGTGAAAATTTTGCAAACGCACTCTAACGGCTCTTAAAAGCAGGCAGCGTGGTTTCTCTGAACAGACGCGACATGATGTTTTAAAATTTATGAACATTACGTTGATAATTTATGAAACTGGGCATTTCTTTGTTGGGCAACAAAACAAAGTGTATTTTTTAGGAAGAACATGTAATTTACTACTTTTGAGAAAGTCCTTATATTTTTCTTTAGGCAACATCAACTCTCGGTGTTGCTACATAAATACTTATAAAAAATGAGCAGAATAATGTTTATAAATAGCGGCACACTTGCAGTCTTTCCAATGAATGAAAGATCACCTTGCAAGGGGTACAAAAACATTTTGTGTAATTTCAACAAAAAGAACCACGCTGTATACTTTTTAAACTCTGGCTGTAAATAACAGGATAGTAGCTCAGCCCATTGGAGGAGGTAATAAAACCTTTTAATAGCTCGAAGCGTAGCCCGAAAAGTTTCCAGTCGGAACTTTAACGCAGTGCTACCGCCCGACAATGATACTCTAAATTTAAGATCACTGTTGAGGGACTGGCTTGGCTCTGAAGTGGAAGAAGAACAGCGCAGACTGGTCGCCCAGGCGGTCGACAAGCGCACCCTGTAGCTTCGGCCGAATAAAGGTCTTTTCTACCATGGTTGAGGTAAATGGCCAAGTACAGCTAGAGGTCAAGAAGAAGTCATATGTTTCAGTATTTCTGGATGACCAGGACTTGACGCAGGAAATAGTAAAACATTACTCGGCATTTATTATGGCCCTCTGACATTCTCGTTAAAATTTAGTGAACGGTAAAAACATTTTATACTACTCACAGCCTTGATACATTCAAAAAAATATTAGCACTGGAAGCTCACCACAGGTTCTCAAAAAAAAGTTTTCATTCGTTTGAAACCCACGTACACTGAAAAACAAGGATAAGTGAAAAAATGCACAAGAAAGTGCACCTAAGTGCATCTCAAAGGTAACTCCGATCTTTACAAAAAACAAAACGCTTTATATTTCGCTGTTCTGCTACTGTTGTACAAAATAGAAATTAGGCGGCACAGCGGCGCCAGCAACCTCACAGAAGGAATATGATCGCAACGGTTCTTCTACTCTTCATACTCTGCGGTATTTCTTATGCATCAAGCATAAAAGGCAGGTATCATTTAAACAATCGATAAATGGCTTTCTTCCGCCCTTGCGATGCACTCATACGCCTTTCGATTACCAAAAATACAGGTCGAACAAACGCTGAAGAGGTGGTATTGGTTATTCATAGAACGTTTATAAAACCACAATTTACACATGTGCAATAAGAAGAAGGAATTAAGTACCAGACGTCCCAATTTCTTGTGAAATGTTATGAAACACTAATTCTACACAAGGGCGTTGTAAGCATTAGGGATTGATGTAACTATTGAATATTTACAACTTTCTAGGCATATTCATTTTATTACTCGCTTAGATGTGGCTTCATCTATTGTCCCTAAACAATGAAAACTGAACACTCCTTTTTGCTAAACGTTTTGTGATGAGAACAAAACCAATTTTGTTCTCATAAACCTGCAACCACCATGCATAGAAAACTACCTAAACGCCATGATTGTATTACCTTGAGTAGTAAAGTTTCTCATGAATGGTTGAACCTCAATAGCTGTTTAAAAAACAGTAGCTGCATCAAAAAATATATTGTGCATGTACAAAAATACACAAAATGCTTTTCAATTATTCGCTTCGCTTCCTAAAACCAGTCTCACAATCGTCTAAGCAGAGTCCTGAAAAGGATTTTGGAAAGCATACAGAATATTAAAACAAGCACAAGTATATATATTCCGTAGTGCTGAAGTTGTACTGTCCGCAATCGTTGATAAGCCAATTTTGACTGCGCCGCTGTAGATATGACGAATGTGGATGTTCGGGAAAAATCATTAAAAACGAAGGAACGAAATCATTACGAACGAAAAATAATTATTAGGAACAAAGGTGAGGAAGATAGCTAAGATTAAAACGATAAAACAACACAAAAAACTTTTGCTATATGCAATACTGTTAGCCCCTGTCGCGATACTGTCTTTAATTTCTGGTTGCTTTTCTACCAATTGCAACCAATTGAAATTATATCGCCTTACTAAAGGAAAGTCAAATAGCGCTATAAAAACTTACAATAACTACGGAAATTTTTCTTCAGTTTTCTAAATAAACCTGTGCTTCGAGACATCTTTATATTTTGCGTTATTTTCAAAGCAGGAAATGTTTTTTGATAGTAAAGCTTGGCTTCAACGAAAATCTGAGCAGCTGACCCTCTGGGTTCCTTGTTTTTTTATACGGTTACATCTACGATCACTGATTTCTTCCCCGCGAAGAGCAAGAGCCTTATTACGTATACGCAGAGAAAATGCTTGTGTAACCAATACCCTTGTTTATTTTTATTTTAATAAAACGCAGAGTAATGGCGTACACTATCCTCAGAGCCACGCACAAAGGAACGTTGGGTGAGAACCCGATAAGTTGTAAATGGCAATGCGGAGTAGCAACCGTTCTTGTTTTTTGCGAGGAAAATAGACCCTGTGTGCGCGAAAGCATCAATTTAATTTCTACCGTCCTTTCACGATGAGTTACAAGACAGTTTTAGTTGAGCGCACGCAGACTTGCGGACGCACGTAACGCAAGCGCAGCGCGCGCAGCGAAGTTCTCTCGAAGAACCAGTTTTAGTTGACCGCACACAGAAGTTGGTGCAAAGATAACCAGTAGCGTCAAATTGTGCGCTTTGTGGTCCCGCAGCACCGATAAATCCCAAATTGGCAAACGAAACATAGGGTTGTAAGCCAGCGCAAGACGTAAACTTAGCCAGAAGAAGCCGTAAGCCAGCTTTGGGGAAACGCTACTTTTGTTTCGCGGCAGACCGAGACCACAGATATGTGTGGTGGGCGTCGCGTATGACACACAACGCAAGCAAAACGCCTAACGCAAGAAGCTCAAACGGACGGGCGCACGCAAACCGCGATGATCCGGCTTGCGTTTTGAGCATGCGCACTCGCGCCCCCGCAAGTTCCGTGCGTGCGCAGAGTTACCGCGGGTGCTCAACTAGAACTGCAAGCAGATATTCGTACGTTACGTTTTGTGAAATATTTAGAACCACCTTGTTATCCTTTACCATCGGACGCAAAGAATCTGTCGACTTGGGTTGCCGTGACTCCAAATATGTCCTAACTGGTATATTACCCGGATATTCGACTACGATGTACGAACGACGAAGGGAGCGTACTGGGTGCCACGGTTTTAAACCCTGAATACTCCTCCGCATAGGGTCAGCGGCACAGAAAAGTGGGGGTGGGGGTCACTGCTAGAAGCGGCGTTATGGAAGACTATGTGGCTCTGAACCTACATAACAGCACGATGTTGAGCAGGCCGGGGCAATAAGGAGAACGCGTCCAAGGTATTCCTTCCTTCAAGACATCAATACTTCTCCCAAACAGCTGAATTGGCCACGGCGAAGTTCTTAGTACGGCACCGGCGAATTTAACTTTGGAATGCTTTAGCCAATTTACCCCCCGTTACTGCGAAGGAACTAGAATGAAGAAGCTGCCGAAGTCTTGACTTTATTAATTTTGTGAGCTCCTCAAAAGCATCGGTGTTGACCTAAGCTTCGATATGAGACCAAACATGCGTAAGAAATTTAAACCTGTTCAAATATTCCCAGAAGCAATATATTACCATTTATTCATATGGCTGAGGTCTCTGTTTGAGTAAATATATCAAGG
Source organism: Haemaphysalis longicornis (assembly GCF_048455015.1). Lineage (NCBI taxonomy): Eukaryota > Metazoa > Arthropoda > Arachnida > Ixodida > Ixodidae > Haemaphysalis > Haemaphysalis longicornis. The sequence goes on along the minus strand of NW_027526407.1, from coordinate 116,750,805 downwards.
TGAATTTTTTTATGAAAGTAGAATTATCACAAACAGGGACGAGTCTATGTTAATTGTAAATGTGGTAATTGTAGGGGCTCTGCTTAAATCGAAGTTTGTGCATGCAAGTGCGCAAAACTGGTTGTGCGGCTTGGGCACTTTTCCTGCCCGTACACTTAAATGAGCTCCAACGCCAATGTAAATCCTTGTTCAAAAATCTGCCTCCAACGCCGCCTGCTGTATAAAATTATTTCTGTTAATCGAGCTGAAGAAACATTTCCGTGGTACGACTCAAACGCCAAGTACTCTAAACATAACCTTGCTTACGAATTGACGTAATGAATTTATTATTGCTTTATCGTTTCTAGTATGGTAGGGCGTTGCTTTTCGTTGAATGAAATCGTTAACCGCCAACATGGTTCACTAAGAATGCGTCGCACGTCCGCAGTGCGTCGCGGTCGTCCGCCACGTCTTCCATACAACATGTTTCGCGGCATGTTTCTTATTTGGTTCGTAAATCACACGGAATTGACGGAACATCCCAAAAATGGCTAATAAGACTGCTGTAAAAAATTACGCCCACCTCCCCTCGCGGGAACCCTGGTTTGATGCAACGAATCTCATGGGGGGTTCCATTGGCGTTTTCCATCGTATTGATTACGCCTATAGCAGGGATTCTCACGCGAAGGGGAGGGAGGCGTAATTTTACATTTTCACCATGCAATGCAAATGCAGTACACGTATGCTCAGGTACGGTTTTTATTGCAGTCGAGAATGAGTGCCTTGTGGTCCGTAAAGTGCACAGTTAGGGGCTCGACGATTGCATCAAGCAACCGTCGAGTACTGCGAAGAGTGCCAGCGTAATTCGGACGACCGTCGACTGAGACCGTCGGACGCGGTATTCCGCTTTATATTCATAGCGCCCGAAGGAGAGGAGAGCACGGAGAGAGAGAGTACTGCACATGCGCAGCGCGCGCAGCGCCGGCCACCGGCGCTGAGCAACGGAGTGAGAGCGCGCTGCGCCAACCCACAGCTGTTTTGGAGAGAGTGTTAGCTATCGGAGAGAGGAGAGGAGGAGAGGCGCAGCTGTGCGGACAACGCCGGACAGACGCAGGAAAGACAGAGGGGCGAGCATGAGATGCGTTGCATCTAAAAGTTGTGACATGCTTGATCGCCGATTTCTAAGCGAAGTACACGGTGGACCCGCAGCGCTAGACCTAATCTAGCAACAACAACCGAATTATCCCGTGCGACCTGCTGGTGGCGGTACATTTATTGCGCGACTACGTCGAGGCCGTCGATGCATAGCTGCATCTTAGAAGTAGTCGTTTTCTAGTGTCCGGTCCGTCGGGGCGTCGTATCACAGCCGGTTCGCGCTGATGGTGGGTGGCTAAGCGCCGTCGTTGTTGTAGTCGTGGTAATTGCGGGCTTGCTCACGTTAGGTAGGCATCAACCCGTGTGGCTGTCGTCGTGTTGCGGGGCCACGTTAGGGTTAGGTTGGGGCGTCGGGCTGTGGCCGCGTCGTATGTCAGGGTATTAGGTGCGTCGATATGTCGTAGGAGGGCTTTGCGACCTTTGGTCCACAAGCAGCTGCTTTCAGTTTCCCCTTCGTCAGCTGTGATATCTTCCAAGTGTTAAGTGAGCTTTGGTGCGGCTGGTCTTTCAAACATATAGAAAGGGCGAAGGCGAACGTTCGAAGCGGGGAGGGCCGCGACAGGTCTGAGACAGGTACTCGTCGATCTCACTCAGTCATTTCATGGACATTGGGCGCAGTGCGTCGACGCAGAAACCACGGAGGCCGAGTTTTTTTTTCGATGCGAAGCATCTCTTTCTCTGAGGCATGTCCCTCCTGCGTCGGCGTAGTCCGGCGTCCGCACGCCAGCTGCGAATGCGCAACTCTCTTCCCGTCTTCTCTCCGACAGCTGTGCGCGCAACGCCTTCACTCCATCTCATTATAAACAACAACTGTGTCCGCGCGCTTCGCTCGCTTCGTTCCGCTCCTGTCGCGCAAGTGTGCGCATGCGCGACTCTCCTCCATTGTCTCCTTTCCTTGAGGCGCGCTGTGAATATAAAGCGGGTTTCGCGCTGCCGCGGTTCAGTCAGCGCTCGCTCTCGTTCGACTTCGCGTCACTTTGCTTGACGACTGCGTGCTTGACTTGATTCTTTTGATGAAGACGTGATGGAAGCGACGGTCCCTTCAGTGAGTGGTGTGACACAATCCAATATCAGCGTCCCTCCAAACGAACCCCCCGATGCGTCGCATCACACCAGGGTTCCCTCGCGGGAAGATGGGCGTAATTTTTTTGTAGAGGCAAAGAGGTAAATGTGGTCATCTTCGCAGTGTTTGCACATCGGACGACGGTCGGGGTACGCCATACTTCAGTGCTTCTCGGAATCGGGGTTTCGACCACAGGGGTTGGGCAGGGCGATAGTCGACAGCTGTACCGCAGGGCCTGCGACGTAGCCTATAGCTGTCGTATCCCGGGCCGCTTACGACGGGGTAGAATTCCGCAAAGTATGTTAAACTGCTGTCCGGATCACGTCCCTTAGCGAAGTGATTTGAGATTGGTGTGCCGTATGGAAAAGTTTCCGAAGCTTCTTCATTACTGCTGAGCGCAGGGTTTTTCATTGGCGTTGCTTCCATTTCATTTGGACTGCGTTTGATGAGAACGTGTTCGGGGAGAAAACCTTGATGTCGGCGGCTACCATGTCGGCCTTGCAAGGCGGCTTATCGGGAGAATAGGGTTTATGTACACAGCACATCTCCCAGATGGGTTGGGGAAGGGACGTTTGATTTTTGTTTGTTCAATACAGGTACCGTTTAAGCATTAATATAAATAAAACACCAAATATATTCTCATGACAGCAAGGGCGATGTACATCTTCTTGAAAAAACAAAACTTTATTGCAGCGAAGTGGTGCTCTTATAACAACTAAAAACGTACACAAGCGGTGAAGGAGCAGTCAACAAAATGACGTGCAGGGAAGCGTGTCAGCGAATCAAATGCCGCGGTGTTACCCTTCCGACCAATTATCCGTTGGCGTTAATCATTCTAAACCATCGAATAGATCTCGAACATTCGAGATAAAAGGCGAACATTCTATTCTAGTGACGATAGGTGACACACTGTTCTATCAAATTAAATAGCCGGTGCGGCATACCAAAGAAAAAAATTAGCTGTGGGTTAGCTCTGCTATGCCAGGATATACGTGTCGTGAGGTAAGGTTCAGCAGGTTATTCTTAGCTTTCCTGGTTGTCTAAGATTAGCTCGATTAGCATGACTGCTGCTGCTTCAATGACACCCACAGGGTATACGCATTACGTGACAAACAAATATTTATCAAGCGGCTCCGGCGCAGCGCCACGAATCGCCCTAGAGCTGAGCTGGTTCCAAGGCGCACTCGCTTTTGCTACGACGCACGAGTCATCGCTTGCACACCCGGCCACCCCTCGCTTGATCATTACGTGGACCGGGCCGGCACGTGGGGAAAGGAGGTCGACGAAGACAATGGGCGCGGGAGGGGGAGAAAGGGGGTGAGAGATGCCGGGCAGCGAGCAACGTTCTGTGCGCCGTGTGACGTCACTGCTCCTCGCGTATGCGCAGCACGGCTCTCCAGAAGCAACACGAAACTTCTCAACCTCGTCCAGTGTAGCTCACGCTACAAAAGACGGAAACGCGCGCCTCACTTCTAACATAGATAAGACGGCTGGGCGCGGCCAGCCGCTGGCAACAAAACACACCAATAAACTAATCACAGGGTATAGATCACGGCAATATCTGTGACCAAAGCGTATATTTATTTCATGTCTCATTTCATCCAAGAATGTATTACTTGGCAGCTTTTTGGATTCTCACTTTCCAGTCTCATTTTTCACATGTAGAATTGCCCAATATATATGTAGTTTACGTCTCAAATGCGCAACAAAAACTTTCACGTAACAGCGCGGAGGACGTATCGGCTCAAGGACAATCGCAGCGTAGTCGGAATCAATTTGAACGTGATCGCTCGGGTGGCAAATAAACAAGCAGCTGCGCCATGTCACGACTTGTATCAGGGTTGTATCATGCAAAAGCCAATGAGGGGAAGAAGGCACTGCTACCTGTACATCCGAAGTTCTGAAAACAGCCGCTGTGTAAGTTGAAAGGCCCACTAATTGGTGCTCCCGTGATCACCTTCAAATTGATCCCGACGTACATAACGAATAGATGCGAGATATTGCAGCCTTTTGTTTGTGTGTCTATTGAATAAATATTTTATTTCAAAATATGGTTTTTACATCTTTCTAAAATCTATTTTCTGGTTTAAAAAGACGTTATAGATCAATCATCCGGACCTCCAAATGGCGTTCCAATCGGCGGCGCCATCTCGGATTCCTGAAAAAAGAATTTCCAGGTCTTGTGCTACAATAGTAAAAGTTTTTTTTTTTCATGAGAGCTTTGATTTGTGAAACCAAACGCACTGCGCAGAGTTTTTTGCAAGGGACTATGTGTAGTTGTCGTAAGGTATTCGTTGCACTCAGTACTAAACAAAATGTTCCAACTTTTTCTACGCAGACCACGTTATTGTATACCCGAGCATTCTAGAAGCAAGAGGAGCTAACGGAGAGAAGTTATTAAGCATTAATAAGGACATAACACTGAAGCTCCAGAAAAGTGAAATTTTTAGTGGTGACTTCCTCTTCATATCAGAAGAAAACGGTGAAGAAGTTCACTACTATGTGAGTGGCCTTAAACTGGTCCATACAATAGACCGACACAGAGCATATATGATCATCGAATGCTCAGAACATGGCGCATTTTCTTATTTTCAATTAGATGAAACAAGAAGATTATGAAAGAAACTTGTATCACGACGATGAAAACATGGCTTCAGTGCTATTCCATACAGAAGATGGTGTTAATGTTGTGAGTACTCTGTCATTTTTACTAATAAAGGCATGTGGCAATCTGAGATACAACTAGACGAGCTTCACCAATTAACAAAATAGTATTAAACCGAAGTAGCGGTAGTCCTGTTCTAAGAAGTAGGGAACCGAGTTGTCTGTATGACTTCCTAATGGTTCGCCCCAAAATATTGTGTAATACCTTGTTTCGCAATGGTTAATTGCTACATGAGAAACCATAAATTAAATTATTTTAACCTTCTTTGCTGCAATGTTTTTTTTCTGTGCATAATTGTGTCGCTTAAATAAAGCCCCATAACCTAAACCACCACCGAAATTACGGCATATGACATCCACGAAGCATTATAATTTGTACAATGTCCTTATTTACTCTCGTATATATATATTTTCGCGAATGTTTACTGTCGCAGCGTTGTTATTTGTTGTATGTGAAACTGCTCATATTCTTCGCTTTTTTAAAAAATGCAAAACAGTCTGTACGTTACTTCTGGTCTTCTTTCAAATTTGCAGGAAGGAATAGTAAGCGACACGCTACGAATCAAGCCCATGCCACAAATGGCTCGCTCGATCGACGGAGCTGTTCCTCACCAGTTGTACTCCGTGGAACTTCCAAAACACAACCACTCACGCCTTGACTACAGTAAGGGCTTTATTTGTTGTGCTAACAGTGCTTATTTGTTGTGCAAAAAATCACGCTTTTGTGGGGCGACACACTGTAAATGATCCCCGTATAACCTACCATAACGTACAATTTTGGGCCTTCCCCAAGACACCCACGCACGCGACTATCCTGTTGAATTGTCACGAAGGCGTCTTCTCATTAAACCGCAGGAAACTGGCTAACCTTGAGACTCTACATCACAATCTTTCGTTGTACGCAGCTCGCCCAAGCGCTCTGCATGGTGCCCCAAATGCATATCCATTCCACTAGCCTGTCTGCCTGGGCACGGGGACTGTGGCGCACACCAACGCCACAACAGGCGGAATTTAAGGTCGTACTCTCAACCAGCGTCTTCAGGCTGGTGTCTAAACGACGGGAACAAACACAAGCGTTGAAGAATTGGTTTGCAGGCACCGCCAGGGCAATTTCGCTTGAGAAGCGCGCTTTTCTGATTTTCCTGCTTTGACCCTCCGCTACGACCTCCCCGTTCCCGATTACAAAATAAAATGACTTATAAGGCGTCATCATTGAAAATTACGTACTGCAATTTGCGGGAATGCACAATTTTGGAAATTAATTTCTCGAGTGTCCGGCAGGACAGAAAACGCCGCAACATATGCAGGCACACAATATATGGAGCCCTGCGCGCGAATCACCCCTACACTGAAACACTATACAATACAAACAACTCAAAATTTCCATTGTCAGAGAACCTTGGAGACACCCATACGTGCTCGCTCTCGCGCCATCCCATTTAGCCACGCAAGCGGAGAAGTACGTTTTTTTTTTTTCATTTTTAAGGATTATTAAACAGCAAGCCAACGCAAAAGAATAAATGGCGTCATGTTCTACAGTCGGCACATTCCTATTCGATTACAAAAGGAGCACAATAGGATCAGAAAAGTAAATCTTCGTTTTTAAATAACTATACAAACGAAGTATACCCCACGCTATATAAGTTTTTCCTCTATAAGCCTGCTTGTATAATTTGTTGGGACTTAAAAATGTACCGCACCATTTCAGGCTTACCACGAATCGATATTGAGAATATACAAGAAATACCCGGTAAGTGTAAGGTCTTTTTACATTGCTTAACCTCACACAGTAAGTTATCCGCGCCATTTTTATTTACCTTGGCACTCGCCGGAAAGCATGCGGTTTACCTCGATCCATAAGCTAAGCCATCCCAGGAAATTCATTTTGCTAAAAAGCTTTTGGTTGTGGGCATAGCCGGACAGGTAAGGTTATAAATTCAGCTTCCAGCATTAAATATTTTCCCTACGCTTCAAAGGACTTGGTTAAAATTAGCAGAGTACAGCAACCGTTCGGTGCGACTTTTATAATATGTATACACAACCCGCCAAACGTACGCGGGATCCTTAACATTTCCTGAGCAGGTGTAGGTGAAAGAGGATGTGGACATTCTGGTGGCGCATAGTTTCAGTTGCTGTTAAACTTTGCCGCCGCGCCTGTCAAGAGTTCAGCAGCTCACTAGAGTGCATCCCGCGCTCCCCCCAACAATTGTTTCGCCCACCCACACTCATCAGAAAGCTCCTGATGAACTGCTCCAAAGTTTCTTTTAAATTTTTGATGCCGCCCCTATTATGACTTGACCAGCGCCCTTGAGAGCACCCTCCAAAGTTCGCTCCTCTTGCTCCCTATGGTCAGGATCATGCCATTCATCCCGTTATTACGCTCACCTCTCAAAAGACTTGTACTGCATATGCAAAGCACCCTGCCTTCCTTTGCTGCATCCAGTTGCCTTTCCCCACACTCAGTGCGCCGCCTTTTAACAGTTCCATCTTCCGCCGTTCTTCCGCACTGATGCATCTATTTTTCAGCGCCTTCTCACCGGCTAGGGCTTGCTCCAACCACAATGTCCACTTTTTTAGGGGCGAAGCCACTCAGGGGCTGGGCTGTTGGCGTCCCCTGTCCGATGTTATACCTATTAATCAGGTATGACACGAAATGCCTTCTGAAAACACATGCAATTTTTCTAGGGTAAATGAAAGGTGATCTATTTCTGTGATAGTTTAAGCATGAATGAGTTTTCATATTATTGGGGTAAGGTTGAAGGAGCTATAGGTGGAAAAAAGGAAAAAGTATGTGAAGGAATCTGCCTAATAATGACTTTCCTCTTCTGCTGCATTGGCTTCTAGGATAGTTTATTCAAATTGAAATACTTCTTGTTCAGAACTTCGTGGCATTTTATTGCTAATTTCTACACAGGGCAAACGGAGGTGTAACGCCCAACAACTTTGGTGACATTGATCCCTACTCAGTGAATCGGGCAGCGGAACAGACACAATTTCTTGTAATAGGTAAATCCGCCAAGTTGGACAAAAGGCAATCGTTCCTGAAACAACTAGCAGGTGTGGCTTGCCACCCCTTGTAAAATTAGTGTAAATCGCTACGTACTAGTTGAAGCTGTAATCCTTCTTTAGCGTCACGCAAGCGACCACCAAGAACCTGTTGCTTGACCTTGAATGGCAACTGTTTGCATTCCTCTGCCATATCGTTTGCGGCAAATGTATTTTATGTACACATTTTACCTATTTAGCAGACACCTGACATTTTGACAATATTTCGCTTATTTATAGCTATTTCGCTACAATAATTATTGAATACGTATAATTTTTACAAAACTGTTTTTACAACGATATGTTTGCTTCCCAGAGGAAAGAAGCTCAGGACGCACTCTATACGCGGAAATTCACGTTGTGGCTGACTATTTGTATTCCAAAGCTTTCGGATTCGACGAAGCGGAACTTACGTATTACTTCGCAGTTTTCTTCAATGCGGTAAGCAAAAATGGTTTATAAGTATGTCCAATACACATAAACCGCAATACTGTGTTCATGAGGTTTTTAAGAGTGCATTAATGTAAACTTACGGTGAAAACGGTTTGCTTTTATAAATGCCGGATTTAGGTATGTGTTGGTTACGTTGATACGTAAATCAATATAATAACGTGTATTTGAAATCGCTTCGCCTCTTAAGACGTTCTGGAGCTATTGACTGTTATGGAATGACATTTTGCTGGTGAAACCGGATGGGTTCCTTCCAATCATAAGTTCAATTGTCGGTGCCCTTTTTAAAGGGCAGATATAATTATGTAAATGTTTGTTCTATGCACAGCAAGAGCGCACACACAAGGAAGTGAGATTTAGCAGGGTGCATATGATAGCAATGCACACGTCAATAAAAAGAACTCTCCACAAAAAGAACGGCAATGATGTAAACTTGATTACATCGGGAACTTTAGTGCCAAGCTGCAAAAGCAGTGCTTTGCTTTTAGTTTTAAGACTTTTAATGTTCAGTATGCTTTCTTAGTTAACACACTCTGCTACCTGCCCATCAAATACTCTATCATTCTTACGTCAAATGCTATGGCATTGCGTCCTTGAATCCTCCTAGCCACACCTCTTTGTATGTAGTGAACCACAGTACCACTGACATCCACGTAAACACCAGGTACGAAACTGGAAGTCAGACAATCTTGGCGTCTGGCAAGATCAGAAAGCCCGCAAAAGCATAAAAGTTACATCCAAATAATCAATGGCGTGGTAACCAAGGACGTCTTGGCTACATTTTCGCGCAATAATCACAGGAATTTAATTACATAACTTGAATTGCAAACGTCATGTTCTTTTTTTGTTATTTTCATCCAGCCACTTTCCACGCATGTTTCAGGTATAACAAGTGTTGCCTTTTCCACCTCTCTACAGCATGGGCTAATTCCTTCAGCACCATGCTTCCTTAAAAAAAAAACGCAACAATACGCATAATGGTCTTGCAAGACCATTATGCGTATTGTTGCGTTTTTTTTAAGGAAGCATGGTCTACTTGTTTCTACTAGCCCAGCAATTCTGTAACAACTTTACAGAACAAAACCGTTATAAGATTTCATTTTATATTTACTAGTATATAGAGTTAATTAGCAGGAAGGCCAGCTGATTTCGTGGCATCTTCATGTAGTATCAGAAACACTACATGAAGATGCCACGTCCGTGTGTCGTTATAGGGAAGACGCAGGCGTCTATAAGAGTTGATGAGTAGCATTGGAGAAGCCTGCCTAGGAATTTGAACACGAATGGGCTAATGATGCTGACAACTGAAATAAAACAACGAACTGTCCAATAAGACAAGAGGGCAATATGCAAATTCTCGCATCAAAGTGACTAGCATTTCCTCCTTTGCTGGTGTTTCTCTAGTACACTGCTTTTAATAGCTTAACATAGAGAGAATGCGCCATTAACGGCGTACCCAGTAAATTACGTTCCGCTTTGACGTCAGTTTGGCTGCTCTGTAGCCATCCAGTTGATGTTTTCTGCACTATGATGCTCACGGACCACATGTTTTGAAATCAATAGTTTTTATTCATGTTCTAAAAAATACTAATGTGAGGCGTGACACTCTAAAGCATCTCCACAGATTGATAATACACCCAGTGTTAAACGCAAGATCACCCGCACAAGGAATCGTAACGAGTACTAATTACGTATTTCCTGACATCGGAAAGTTTCAAAACAGTGCCACACTACCTTTTATTACCATTACATTACCATTACCATTACAATACTTGTCATATGTAAAGCATCACAGTTACTTCTTTATAATATTGTAAACTATTGTTTATTTGTGTTCGCCGTAACATAATCTATATCGCCTTGGTTAGCAACACACAATTAGCCTTGACGGCGTACACCTTCTCAAGGTCAGTATGAAGTGCGCAGGATGTCAATAATTTTGCACACAAGAAAAAGTGCCTAATAATAATTTCTTACACACGCTTACTTCTTTCAAGTGCAACCTGCGGTACAAGAGCCTCCGACAGCCCCGCATTAGGCTGCGACTCGTGGGAATAACCATGTCTAAAACAGTAAGAAAGCCTTTTCCTCATGCATGCCTACTGTTTGGCGTTGTTCTTAAGTCTCTAATATTATACATTTATTGCATAGGAAAATCGATATATTGTGAGACCAAAAGGACGCCCAGAAAAAGCTTTGGACGAAGAAACTTTGGCGGCTTTTAATAACTATTATAAAAACAAGGACGTGTACAAAAGGGCTGACCTGATGTTTTTAATTACTGGGTTAGTATTGTGTTGAAATCTGACAACTGTGCTAACGCATTGCATCAAGTGCTTCTGGTATCATAAGTAAAAACCAAAAAAGTATTAGAAAGCCACACTTGCATTCTTTATACACGTTTTTCACATTCGTACTGTTTTGTTTTATATTGCTGTGCATTCAATATTTCATGTAAATAGCATAAATTTATATTGCTCTCACTATTCTGTGAATGTTTCAGCGAAGACCTCACATTTTATGAGCACGGAACGCTGCAGACGTGGACCGGAGGTAAGCAGTGGCAAAAAGTAGTTTCTTTGCACATTCACACCCAAGGGGTTCCAAAAACCAATGTAAGCCTAGCTAACGGTCGAAAGCTGTTTTCAAGCTTTCTCGTTCGAAGAATGTTTCCACTGTTCTAAGCTTTATTGCGGTTGAGATGTAGGGGCCGATACCAATAGAACAGGTGAAAGTAGGACATGGAGAAGGCGTGTCTTGCTGTGTTGCAGAATTCCGGTATTTAAAAGTGGCGAGATGAGGCAAAGACCCTATAGCAATCTTGAAAATATGCAGCCTTTTACGGCAACCACTGGATGCAAAGAAAGCTCAAAGTAGCGCAAAGGGATTAGAACTAAGTTGTTAGAAAAAAAACATTGTTGAAGTTTGTAAACGACCCGCCGCGGTGGCTCAGTGGCTAAGGCGTTGCGCTGCTGAGCACGAGGTCGCGGGTTCGATTCCCGGCCACGGCGGCTGCTTTTCTGATGGAGGCGAAAAGCAAAAACGCCCGTGTGTACGAGATTTCGGCGCACGATAAAGATCCCCAGGTGGTCAAAATTAATCCGGAGCCCTCCACTACGGTGCGCCTCATCGCCTGCGTTGCGTCGGCGCGTTAAACCCCACAATCAATCAATCGAAGTTTGCAAACGATTCAACGATTCAAACGATTCAAACGATTCAACGATATGCAAACGCGTGAGAACAAAATATGGGAGGTCTTTGAGCTTTTACGTAGTTGTGTTGGCCTATGACGCGAGTTGCTATCAATTCATACCATTTAAGCAAAGCAAATAGTCCACCATGCCAACTGTGTACAGTAGAAAGCTTTATGACAGTAAGCACGGTAGCGCGCACCTCTCAATAGATGCAGAGCGCTCTGGTGAGAGGCTGGCACTCTGTCGCAGTTTGTGCGCTTAAGGGCCGCACTCCCTGAAACCGCTTTATAGCACGGCTGCCTGCTGCATTAGTTACGTCACAGAAGATGACGCATTTTTTATCACCCAATCGGGCAGTGAAAAGCAAGCGGTTTAATGCGTTCGCTGGGTTCCGCGCTTGATGAAAAGCCCCTCATCGGCACAAGTATTCTCTGTAATTGTTTCCAGATATCTAACGTAGTTAGCGCAGCAGACAACAGCACAGTTAACCGTTTTTGGGGAGTGTATCCGCCTAATGTACGAAGTATGAAAGTTTGTCATCTCATCGCTAGATAACTCTGCATGTACTGAGCGGCACGCGCTCCCGTGTTTACTGTCATAAAGCTTTTGACTGTACATGCCCACGAGCACACCGACTGAATTATCACTGTGCTGTCAAACCAAAATTCTCTAAGGTGCTCAGACGTGAGTTTTTCATTCAGAGTAACATTCCACAAGCCATGATACGCGTTCATAGTGTAGCTACTTGTTGACGGAAGGGAACAAAGGTCTTTAGGAGAGAAAAACAAGGGCAGGTGTACCAAACAGTTTTTAGCCTACTTTGGTTTCCGCGCGAGGGGACAGAAATCCTGGAGAAAGCGCAAAGGCAGAAAAATGTAAAAAGTAACAAGGACACCTCAGAAATATTCCCGAACTATACATTTGGTCGCACAATCAGAACTCGTAAACAGCGTGATGCTTTGTTTCCGGAACTTTAAATTTTATTTCAGTAATCATGATCACCATTGCGTCCATAAAGCCGCTAGTTTACACGCTATTCGAAAAACAAGCCTAAGGCCTGTGCGTTTAAAATAAATTCGTGTGACGACTTCAAGGGGCCAGTTCTTTCTAATTACGCAAATTTCGCCGTGGCGCAGTTCTTAACAGCAGTCTTGGGCATAGGCATACGCTGAAGTAGTATGCCCGGCAAGAGGCATACTTCAGCGTATGGGGCATAATTCAGTGGTAAGGGGCATACTTCAGCGTATGCCCGGCAAGGGGCATACGCTGAAGTAGTGGTTCAAAAATGAAGCGGTTCACTCGCCGAACACAACAATAGATGCCTGACGGTTAAAAACCGGCGCCAGGGGGGATCTTCGAAGACCAGGTGGTCCTACCCGAAGTATCGGCGGCGGCGCATTCACGGCTGGCATTGGCTGCCCCAGCGGCGGCGTGAAGACAGGCGCCGTCCACAGCAGCACCCACGGCTCAGCTTGCGCGGCGTTAGAGCGCTGCCACAGATGAGACACCCTAGTATACGGCGGTCTTTGCTCATGGCCCTAGTGTGGCCGGATCCCGTCCGTGGCTCCTGCTTCGCGGGTGTGGTGTTCGGTGCAGCAGTCGTCCGCAGCTGCGTCTGGAAAAAAAGAGCCCCCCCCTAATGGCGCGCATGCATGCCTGTTGTAAAAAATTGCCAGCGCCACCACGTCCTGTTGTGCGCGAGGGTAAAAGCGAAACGCCGGTCACGCTAATTTCACTCGCACATAAACAGAAGCACGTGTCCGAGGACTGGTGTGCAGCGTGGGTTCTTACAGTTAGAAGGCTTTGTTTCGTGTTGTATTTAGGTCATTGGTTTCCGTCTGCGCAAGTGCAGCCAAGACTTTATGATGTTAAAATAAAACGCCATTTTACCGCCATGCGGCCAACTGCCTGTTGCGACGGGTGTTGCAGTTTTGACGTTGCAAACAAAATAGTGTCGAAATGAAAGCAGCCACAAAAACCAGAAGCCACAACGCTAACGAAGGAAACTGAAGCGAATTTATCAAGCTACTGTTTTTCCTTGCACTGCGTAGACTGTGTTAAATAAACAAAATTTGCATCGTTTATCCGGGCGATAAGGCGGTATTTATTTTATGAAGCCTGAAAGAAGAAAAATTCCCGCGCCTTCCCGCGAGGGGAACACGAGTAAATGCAGAGCATTGGGTCCTCAGTACTGATTGAAGGCAGTGTTCAGTAGCAGACACGAGTAAACGTGGGCACGAGCGTCAACCAAGGAAGGAAGGAGCAACGCAGTGAATGAAACACGAGCGACCGCTAGCCGCTATATTTGCAGCGCGCGCAGTAGAGGGAGAGCAGTACGGGGGGGAGAGCGCGCACGCGCAAGCAGCGCGCGCTCTTCCACGCCCCACCGCACTGCTATCACGCACCTGTTACGCCGAGACCGCGATGGAGCGAACGGGCTGACTACGACGCATGCGCGCGCCAGCTGCTGTTTTTTTTTTTTTCATTTATTGTACCTTCAAGGCCCGAAGGCGTTACAGAAGGGAGTGGAGTTGATACATAATGCAAACACAGGAAAGGGTATCAAAAACAGGAAAAATCAAAGAAAAAGAAAACAACAAAAACGTGGATTAGCTAAAGTGTTTTTCTATAGCATTTTTAAATGCAGACAAATCGGTTATACTAGCAATTGAGCCGGGCAGGTGGTTCCATACAGTGGTGGTTTTTGGGATAAATGAGTAGAAAAATAAATTCGAGCGGCACTGTGGAACGAATAATTTATGCAGGCGATCAGTTCGAGACGATATGTAAGAAGGTGCAGAGAAAAGTTGACTTCTTAATTCCGGATTGTAATAGTAAATTTTGTGGAGTAGAACTAATCGTGCTAGTTTCCTGCGGTGTGAGAGGAGAGGGAGGTTTAAGGTAGTCCTCATAGATGTTACACTAGCCGTCCGAGAGTAGTTAGCAAGAATAAAACGTACACTACGATTTTGAACAGATTCTATTGCATTTGTTAGATATTCTACTGCAGGGTCCCAGACAGAAAAGGCATATTCAAGCTTAGGGCGTATTAGTGTTTTGTAGAGAAGTAGCTTTACGTTAACTGGGGCCATTGAGAAATTGCGACGGAGGTAACCAAGCATGCGGTTGGCGTTGTTAGTGATATGGTTAATGTGAGTCTGCCAGGAAAGGTTAGATGTTATGTAGACGCCTAAGTATTTATAAGAGGTGACCTCTTCGAATGCAGAACCCATAATGCGATAATTTTGTAAGTTAGGCGGAGCAGTACTGCGGGAAATTCTCATTAGTTTGCACTTTTGGCTGTTAAGGCGCATCTTCCAAGTATCACACCAAGGAGAAATCTTATCTAGGTCAGATTGTAATGTTAGAGTTTCTGAATTTGATGATATTACACGATAAATGACACAATCATCGGCAAATAACCTTATTGAGGATGTTACGGAGTTAGGCAAGTCATTAATATAGATCAGAAAAAGCAAAGGTCCGAGAACAGAGCCTTGCGGAACCCCGGAGGTGACCGGACAAAGAGCAGAATCAAAGTTGTTAGCAGAGACAAATTGTGTTCGGTTGGACAAAAAGTTTTTGATCCACAAGATAATATTACGGTCAATGTTGAGGGCATTTAATTTATGACGGAGTAATTGGTGAGAAACAAGATCAAATGCTTTAAAAAAGTCTAAGAAGATGGTGTCAATATGAAATCCATTATCTAACGCGGCACAAATGTCATGTGTAAATGAAATAAGCTGGGTATCACAAGAAAATGATTTACGGAAACCGTGCTGACTGGATGAAAAGAATGAATTTGTTTCTAGAAAGTTAATAAGCACGGAGAATATTATATGCTCTAGAATCTTGCATGGAACACTTGTTATAGAAATAGGACGGTAATTTAGAGGTGAATGCATGTCGCCAGATTTGAACAATGGAACCACATTGCCGACTTTAAAATCTTTCGGCAAAGAACACGACAAAAGAGACTGCGAAAAAATATTTCCCAAAATTATAGATGAGTACACTTCAGTATTTTTCAAAAACTTTGAATTGATGCCATGTATTCCTGAAGAAGACGAAATTTTTAAATTACGGATCAACTTCACGACACCATCATAATCAATAATCAAGGAATCCATTGCCGAGAAGTTCATCTTAACAAGTTCAGGTAAAGAAGTGCAAGGTAACAGGTCATTCGAAAATGATTTAGAAAACACGTCATTCAATACAGAACAGCATTTTTCAGGTGGAACAACAGCACCGTCTACATCAGTTAAAGATACAGTGTTGTATACAGAGCCCTTGATGATTTTCCAAATTATTTTAATATTATCAGACAAAAGAGATGGCAGAGTGGTGTAAAAGTAAACGCGCTTAGCTTCTTTGATAGAATTTTTAAACAGTGCGGCAATCTCATGATATGCATGCCAGCTATCACTCGTGTTGCGTTTCTTAGCTTGCCGGAACAGCCCTTTTTTTTTGTTCAAGATACGTTTTAGAGATACATTAAACCATGGTGACCGATGGTTATAGCGAACGAATCGGAGAGGTATGTATTGTTGTACTAAATCATTAACTTTGTTTTTAAAAAGTGACCAGTTCTCTTCTACGCTTCGAGCGTAGAAGTCCGGCATATATTCGTCTATAAATGCTTAAAGTTGAGTGTTTATTGTTGCGTAATCGGCTTTCCTGTAGTCTCGGATGCGTTTTTCTTTACGGTTGGAACGAGTAACGTTTTCTTTAAGCTTGAAGTGAATAAAACAATGATCACTAAGACCTGGCAAAGAACTCAAAGAATTAACAAGGTCGGGAGCGGTCGTTAAAACTAAGTCCAGGATGTTAGCGCTATGCGAAGTAATACGAGTAGGCTGAGTAACGAGCTGAGTAAGATGGAAGATGAGAGAGAGTAAGATGAGAGAGCAAGCTGAGAAGATGAGAGAGAGGAGGGAAGGAGAGGCGCACCTGCTGCGGACGCGAAACAGTTGACACCGTCCGACGCAGGAACAGGCGAGGCTAAGAAGTGCTCTGCATTTAAAACTACCATGCGCGGATTGCGGCAGCAGTGACGTCAGTAAATGGTGCTGATGCCGGCTTTGCGCGTTTACGTACTGGGATCACAGGCGCCGACGTTTTCTGAGCGGGCCGTCCCCTCTCTGTCCCCTCGGCGTTTCGGCCTTGTTTTTTCCACGCTCTTCGCACTCCGCATCGGTACACAGTTTTAAAATTGAGGACTGTATTGCAGAAGCGCCTTCACAGCGTGTCTGGACGCTCAAGTGCTTAGCATTTTGTTTTTTATTATCTCTTGAAATTTACAAGCACGTGCTATTTTTTGGAAAGTACTGGTAGAAGTCAGCGCTTGAACAAAAAATGTAAACGCAATTTTTCCTTCCCTAAATCCCCCTGGGAGAAATACATCAGTAAAATACTGGCTCTATCATCCGAAAATATCGTTTATATGTCTCTTATTTGTCTATCCGGCAATTAATACGTTCTTACACTATTTAAGTTCCTCCTACGTCAGTCATCTTGCGAAAAATGCAGCAGGTATGAAGCGAGTGACACGTTGAACGAGATCCAGTGCGCCCCGCTCCAGAACTAGCGCCCCGTCACGGCTAAGATGTGAACAAAACGGCTCTTAAAACCCAATAGGCAAGCCAACCGACACACGTCGTAGAAGTGGGAGCAGCGTTCGCGACTCGCGAGCAGTGACGTAATGCGGGACGTCCGCCGGCGCACTCCACCTAGCGGATGAGTGCCTGAAGCTTCCCTACTGCTCCCATTTGAAAGCGGGTGACGCGTTAGGCAATGTTTATACAGGCGGCGTTGATTCAAACAAGTCGGTTTGGGTTCTGTGAAACAGCATGCTTGGCATCCGACGTGATCGTTGGATAAGCATTCTCGATATCTCAGTAATCGGCATACCGTGCTCCTGCCGTGTTGTCGGCTGTAAAATGCGTCAGATAAGCCCACCAGCATGAATTGGAATTGTAGCACTCACTAGCGTAGGCCTACGCAGTGGATCAACGCCCTACGAACGCAGTGGATGAACGCAATGGATGAACGCTGAAATGCGATGCGCTTCTCCCCCATATTCGGAACTTGCCTCACGCATGCCTGTATCATAAAAAACGTGTTCGCCCCAGGCCAAGGGTCAGCTCATTCGGCACTGTGCCCACTATCCGCAAACAGTCGGTGCTTATCTCAACCGCACGCCGAAGAAAACTCGCTAGCGCGTTAGTGTGAGTTTGCGCGCTCTTTCTGCGAACTCTCTCGTGGTGCAACGAACGCTCCAGTGCACAAATGGCGAATTCAGCATAGAAAACATCAGCCACAAACAAAGAAATTAACTTTAAAAAGGCTGCACTCTCGGGGATTCTAACTTGCGACTTGCAAAACATATATAGTGCTCAAGACCACTGTGGCACGAGCCAGCTCTGCCAGTACTGGAAATAAAAAGCATATAACGCGTAGCCAGTTTACAGTTTTTTTCAGTTTCAGTGTTTCAAGCAGCTTAGATCACTTTTGCTTGTGTAGCGCTTGTGCAGTAAGCGTCTACGAAATTCCACAATATCTCACGTCTCGCGACTGCATTTCTTAGACCGAAAAGCGTTGACACATGCGTGGTCGTGCTGCTAACCGCTGTGCTTGTTCACCGAGTGCTAAAAAGGGCTTCCTGCACGCTCTTTTTACGCTGTACGGTAAAAGCTTCGGTTGATTTTATATTCTTAGTACCTATAATAACTTCTATGAGTTTTTCCCGCCTTCAATTGGCCGTAGATATTTCTACTAGCGTACCAGTCAGCGAAGCCTGAAATGTGCGCTTGTGTGGAATTACTTGGACTTAAAGTTTAATACAGCCTACAAACTAGCAAACTAAAGCCACATTCTTTCCGGCGGAAATCGTGTCGTGGCTTAGTTTTAACTGAGCGAACGAATTGCGACGACACGCTGCCGGCCGGCCGACTGAACGCCAGGCCGACTGATTCTGCCGGAGTGTCGGCGAGGCAGGCAGCAGCGCAGTCAAGCCAAAGAGCCTTTTTGTGACGTCAAGCAAAACATCATAGAAATCGGCAAGGAGGATGCAGAGGCGAGCACAGCATTTTTAATTGATTTTTCTACTGAATACAGTCGCCTAAACGCAGCGAGAGTGGTCGAAACATGGCGTAGACACCCCTGTCTACAATTTTCGCTAGTAATCCTGCAATATTCACAAATACCTTCAGTGTCCTTTTAATTAGCGTTCCACATGCCAGACTACACAGGCCGAAATGTGGCCACAGAGCGAGTTTAAATATGTGAAGAAATGCTCGCACCGCTGCGCCCCCCGCTACTCTTGGAGCATCAGCACAATGTCGGTGGGCACACGTAGATCGTACATATTTTCATATCCGATTGTTCGTTGCTGTTTGGAGGGATAACGACGACACCAGGCAGAAAACGTGGCCGATTCTCCAGGAATAACCACACATAAACTTAGCCGAACCAAGTGTAGCTTACGCTACGTGGGGCCGTCAGCTTTTCTGTTTGCCCAGTCATCGCGCCCCGACTGCGAAGCTGCGAATATTTTTTCGTTTGCAATTTCACGTATAAGGTAGCGTCCTGAAAGTGGTATATCATCACACCCAATTCAAATAAAGGTTTACCTGTATTCGGGTACTGATAAACCGAGCAGCTCTATCGAAACCGGTAGGTTGCTTTGATGTTTCCGAACTTAACTGAAGGGAGGAAAGCAGGACGCGAAAAAGAGAATGGTGCCGATACAGTGTAAGAATGATACACACTGTTTATTTCTCCAAATTCGTAGTACAGAGGGTAGCATCTGCTGCTTCTGGACTTAGGACATATAAACTGGCCTCATTTAGGCCAGCACAGAAACGATAATTGTGAAACCATCATGTTGTTTCTTGTGAGGGCATTGCAACTTCCCTTCAAGCTTTATCCCAATATAGGAGGGACCCTAGGCAAATACCGATGCGTCTGTCCACCAATGAGCAAGATGTCGTAAGTTATTTCAGCCTTCGCTCACAAAAGCAACGTGGTGGCATGCGACTCAATAGCCTAGCTACTCGAGTTACTAGGACCATTAAAATAAACTTGGACTTCTGTAATTAGATTCGACACCCCCAATAAACCAACAAGAAATACAGTTATGAAAGAGAAATGCCAAGGTCTGCAAAAACGGATGTAGAACTTTGCAAAAAGGGAATATAAATGTCCAATAAAAATGGCTCAAAACTGTGTTTTGTGTATCATCAGTGTTTTCAAGAATCAGTGTGTTTCGGTACACTTGTAAATTTTCAAAAAGCGAGATGAGGCACTTTATCGACAACGCCATTTTGGCGGCATACAGTTGTCCACTTTGACAACCTTCTAGACAAACATTATCATTCGAGGACACGGAGCAGTCAGCATACGACATGTGGGCTCCGAGACTTGGCGAAAGGGCATGCTCACTCGCATGAACTTAATAAAGATATCAAAAAGCTAACAGATTTTAAATGCGGACGTTCAACAAAGTGTTCAACATCTGTGAACGTAGTCAGTTTGAATGGTGTGGGTGGTATCATTTTCTTTAGGATGAGACCAGCTCTCACACGCTGCTGACGTCCAATTATATTGTTTTTCCGTGTAGGTCAAATTACCTACAATAACATTCTCGCAAATCTGCGTAGAAAGCAGCTGGAACAATATAAAAAAAACACAGGACAAAAAAAAACAGCACACGTCAAAAATAAGAACTGAAACTTTAAAATAGAGAACTCAGATATATCCATACATTCACAAGCATGTCCAGAGTTTGCTGTATGTCACTTTAAATCGGTACTTTCTATGGCAAGAAATAAATCCTGCGGTTTGGTGTACTCAGAAAACGTTTCCTGTGCAACGCCTTGCGCGTGCGCGAGAAACCAAGTTACAGAGATGATACAAGTAAACTGAAAGAGATTGGCTGGCTGTAAACCTGACGTAGCCACATGCTCGCATCCACCGACTCTCGTGAGCGGGGAGGGGGTATTGAATGGAGCGACAAATAGTTTCTGTCGCCGCAGGGTGTGTTTAGCGAGCTACTGTGCGAAGCACAGCTCAACGAACAGCGGCTGGCAGGGGTCGCTGCATAGCGGGCTGAACTGATCCAACGTTGCAATGAGGAACACCAGGTGCACATTACGTCGGAATACGCCTGCCACACGTCATACCTAAAATACCAGCCGCAAGTTAAACTTCGCTGGTTGGTGAATTGACATTAGGGTTTAAGGCGCTGATGCGACGCAGGTGATGAGGCGCGCCGTAGTGGAGGGTTCCGGGTTAATTTTCACCACTTGGGGATGATTAACGTGCGCCGAAATCACGTACACACGGGCGTTTTTGCTTTTCTCCTCCATCAGAAAAGTCTTTGCTGGTTAAGCCTCTTTACGGTGTACATGGCCGCATTTTTGTTAATCTGAGCGCTGCTATACACGAAGAGATATACTTCGAGGGCTCTTCTAAGCTTAGAGCCTTGCTCTAGCCTCCGAAATTAGGTGTGCCCAAATAGCTCAGGTCTCACTTGCACGACTAAACATCGTTGTGACGTTGCAGCCTACTGATCATGCTTAAACTGCCGTTTTGGAAATAAAAACAATGTTGGCAGCAACTGTTATTTCTATGCTATGACTCTTCCATATTCCATAATACTAAATGCTACAGCAAGTGGTGTCGGCACAAAATATTTCAGAGCTAAAGCCTTCGGCCACTTAAGTTTTATAGAGAGTAACCACTCCCTCTCTCCCTTCAGGTTACACGTACATCGGCGGAATTTGCCAAGACTACAAAGTGGGACTTAGCGAAGACTATCCCACTACGTTTTACAACGTTTACACGGTTTCCCATGAAATAGGTCACTCGTAAGTGCAACACAACGAAAAATTCAAATTTCCTGTATTCCAATGCTTACAGGTTAAAAGTACATTGAGTCTAGGAAGTCGCAGCTGGTGCCGGCATTAACACCTATAAGTGTTTTTACAACGAGGGCTCATGCAAGGGTACTGTAGTAGTTATATTTCGAAGCTAAAAAATTAAAGCCGTTCCCCTCAATGTGAAAGCTGTCGGAAGTGCAGAGCAGTGATTCGCCATGATGAGCTCCAGCGCCGTTATCCGCTCACTGCTTCCACCATAGCATTTCAAATTTCCCGCCTTCGCAGTGCTCGCGCGCCCCCTGCCCGAAACTGTGCCAGCGGGAGTTCTGCTCTCTTTGTGCTTTTCTCCCCGCACGTGTCAGCGTTGCCCTGCCACATTTTGCGTTTATTATCGTAAAAACCAACCCAAGGGGCGTCCTTAAATAAACGTACGCGGGAGCTGCCGGTTAATTACGTATATTTTTCCTGCAATGAACCTATAGGTTTCTTTGCGCCAAACAACGGGAGGAGGTATGACAAGCGCCAGTGTTTCACAAGTTTCAAACGCTTATGACTATATAAGCCACTTGGCTTTCGAAGCCTCTGGGGTACGCCGCGAACAACACCGTTACCCCGCGACGCCGCCTTGGTGCTGTATATACTTGGGTCGAGCGATTGAGCTAGGACGAAAAGGCGAGCGCCTAAAGTGCTGTGCACTTAAAATCTCTGCAATTCCTACTCCGGCGTGAAAACCGGTGAACACCTGAATGTTTCGCAATTTTATCCGCTGTTGCCTAGCGTATTAAATTAAAACGCTTTTTTCTAGTGGTATTTGCAACTAAATAAATGCATTCACATATCTCTCCATTTTTAATTCATGATACTGCCGCAGTCTCTACATACTGGCAGTAAAATGTTCCTCCTTAGCGTTGAAACAATTTTTGTCTTGAAACAACCATCGTTGCCAGGATTTAAAACGCCAACAATTCTAATGGTAAATTTTGGTCGTTTTATGAAAAGGAATGGCCCGTGAAAAAATTTATCTGTGCATTTTGCTATTTTAATCGGTAGTGCGCATGAGCTTACTTGTATCCATTCGGCATACATTATTTATCCATGGTTCGCTTGGAGCGTATCTTACTGTTTCAATAGTTCTTGGTAATTACTTATCTTCTTTTTAGCCTACTTAAAGGCGGCAGAATTGCGCACAGCAGAATTGTCCATTTATTTTACATCTTCATCATTAAGGTTCCTTTTTGTTATTGTAATAAGTTCGTGAGTGTAATAGCTCGGGCTACGCGTTTCGGTTAAATCGCGATCGGGTTAAATCACGACATTGACGCCGATCCCATCATGCCTCAGTCACTCTAGCCTGCCATTCAACTGCAACGTCACCAAACTTCCACTGTTTTCCTATTTCTCTTTCAGGAACATTGAAAACCAGTATCCCACACGGGATTTAGAGTTTAATCTCTCATGAGTTTGAAATTCAAGGTTGCGCTGCTGAGCACGAGGTCGCGGGTTCGTTTCCCGGCCGCGGCGGCCGCTTTTCTGATGGAGGCGAAAAGCAAAAACGCCCGTGTGTACGAGATTTCGGCGCACGTTAAAGATCCCCAGGTGGTCAAAATTAATCCGGAGCCCTCCACTACGGCGCGCCTCATCGCCTGCGTTGCGTCGGCGCGTTAAACCCCCACAATCAATCAATCAATCAATCAAATGCAAGGTGCCTGCTAACGCTATTTGCTGTTGCACGACTCCTGTTTGAGTTGTCATCAACCCTTAGTAGGGACGGATGCTCGTCCTGTCGCAAGTCAACATGAATGCTTTTTGAAGAACACGAGGTGGGCTTAACCCCATGCGGTTGCCCAGCACGATAGGTTCCTTTTGCCTCTTAGATCAACTTCAGAAATGGTTGCATCACGTTGTTCTTGACGGCGCTTCTATTGCACACCGGCTTTTCTAGCTGAGGAGGGTGAAGGCTTGGGCTGGTTGGAAATTCACAGTCCTGTACACAACGGAAACAAATAAGGATGACAGAAAGACACACCGCACAAACTCCGTCGTGCAGTCATTTTATTACGGAGACATCTTATATTTTTACGTACATGGATGAAAAGGCTAAAACCAGCGCCCTTCCAGTCTGTAAGGAAGAATAACAAGCAAAACTACACGCAGTGCAGGGAGCACAGGAAACACAACTAGTTTGTTTCTAAGTTACTATTCAGAACATTTTAAGCTAATTAGCTGAAATAAACTTAGAAAGACTCCAGCTTTATTCTAGAGGACAAGCACGGAGATGTCCATTTTCCAAACGCGTCGCACGCATCTTACTGGCTGTGTAAAAGGCCAACCCAATCGACTCCACCACGGAGGGATGGGGTCAGGCAGGATAGCGGTATAAAACGTCCACGTTAAAATCTCCCCCGAGAAGAGCCTGCATGTCAGGGGTGGGCGCGTGAAGCCTCCCTGCTCGTGAATGCTCCCCCCGCCCGCCTCCACCCAGAATGCACGCTTAACAGAGCAACCGCTGGTGCGCGGGATTATACCTGAAAGAAGCCGGTCGAAAACTCACCCTAGGAGCTCTTGAAGAAGTAAACACATAAGAAGATGAGGCGTAGGGTGCAGTTTGGTAAGGCGGGGTTCTGCTGCAGTGATTTTGTATAATATCCCTATTGGTTACTAAGAAATTTGGGGCGGACAAGTTTCTCTTCATTCGATAGATATGCGGAGCTTGCCGGCAGTGTGGAACTTGGGAGGGCAAGAGCGGCGGTTGTATGTTCCGGGGCAGCGGCTTTCAGTTTCTTGTGCCCATGAGAGCCTCTGTGTGCGCCTCCGCTCCTTCTTTATGCCTGCGAGCGAGCCACAGGAGTTCGTCTCGTGGCACGTTGTAGGCAATTATAATGACAATAGTGTCCTTATCAGCACATTGGGTCAATTGTGAAGAATGGAAAGGTGGAGGCGATAGATATAAAACTTGTGCAACATGTGTCGGTGGACGGTGGTGGAGGGCAGTGGAGCGGCTAAGACGAGCAAATCCTCCACTTCGAAAGAGAATGCTTGGATCCTTGCCATATGAAGCTTCCCAGTAAAAAAACTACACCTGTACACCTGTAATTAACGGCAAGTAAGAAGCTTAGAATAAACAGAGTGAATCCCTCAGTATCACTGAACGCACATGAAAAGTGAGACCTCACACTACAGTTGCAAAATTGCGAAAACTAGGCGCTGTCTTGATCATTGGCTTATCTCAAAGCGATGAAAGGGAGACGGGCACATCGTCATGGTCTGATGCACATTTGGCAAAAGTACTGAAACGAGGATCAAAAGTTCCTAAGCCTACAAAATGTTTACCTGATACATTGAAATGGACAGCAAAAGGTAAACGACCTTTGCAAGATGCAACACGTTTAGTGACTTAGAGGGCGTTTTTTACGCAAAAGCCTGGTTTGCTGATAAAGAAATACTTAAGCTGGCACGACCTTCTCCCATTTCCTTTATATATTTTCAGATGTTGAATTTCACGTCACAAAGAGGACAAAACAATTTGGGGCACTATTTTTAAACGACATTCCTCCTTGCCTCTTGCTTTCAACTTTTTTGTTGTGGCGAAGATGGGAAGCGAGTCACATAAACATTGTTGTTTCATTTCATTTTATTATGGCGCCGCACACGCAGAGTTAGTGAGCGGTGCTTCGTTACCCCGGCGTCGCTTTTCAGCGATGTGCTGCCGCGTGGGACATTTCCTGTAAATACACCTGCAACTTCTCAAGAAATTGTCGATCATTTCCTTTCAAGTGAAATGCTCTAATTTCAACCGATTTCATTGCTCTCTGTAGCATATATTGATTGATTGTGGGGTTTAACGCGCCGACGCAACGCAGGCGATGAGGCGCGCCGTAGTGGAGGGCTCCGGATTAATTTTGACCACCTGGGGATCTTTATCGTGCGCCGAAATCTCGTACACACGGGCGTTTTTGCTTTTCGCCTCCATCAGAAAAGCGGCCGCCGCGGCCGGGAATCGAACCCGCGACCTCGTGCTCAGCAGCGCAACGCCTTAGCCACTGATGTAGCATATATATGCGCTAGTAATAGTAGGGAGTGAAGACTCTCTCGTTTTACCGTGCATGCATTTTCTGAGTGCCCTTACAACCGATGCCAAACATTTCAACGATATCAAAACTGAAACATGCCTACCACCTGAGATGGGGCATTCTGTTGTATAACTCTTGCTACTGGAGATTTGGGCCTTCAATGTAGGCTTCGCGAGTAAACGTTCCCGCTTAAATCTAGACAAATTTATTTCACATATGCTTTTCCAGACTAAAGATACATTTATTTCACACATGTTTCTCCAGCCTAAGTGTTTTTGGAGGAAATGTGTTTCGGCAAAATCCACCATCCCATGCTTAATTCTTCAAGGTAGGTGAAGTGAGCAAATGTAATGCCTGAAGGTGTATAGGGCAGCGGCACCTGTTTCGAAATATTTAGTTTAGTTCCGTGTAATTAAGCAGGTACATCGGCTGAATGTGCTATATAATTAAAGCTCGTCTTTTCAAACGGTAAGGGAAGCAGCAAGTTCGAACTAACCAATGTCAAGAAGAAGAGGACACTGGACCCACCGCGGTGGCTCAGTGGCCAAGGCGTTGTGCTGCTGAGCATGAGTACACGGGTTCGACTCCCGACCGCGGTGGCCGCCTTTCTGATGGGCGCGAAGCGCAAGAACGTCCGTGTGTACGAAATTTCGGCGCAGGTTGAATTTCCCCAGGTGGTCAGAATTAATTTGAAACCATCCAGTACGGCTCGCCTCATCGCCTGCGTTGCGACGGCGCGTTAAGCACTACAATTAACGAATCAAGGACAGTGCATTGCCCCTCAAAAGATAGGGCACGCCAGCGATTTATTTCGTCAGAAATATCGTGATTGCAGAAGGACATTTTTTCTTGCAGGACAACTTTCTCTCAATTACAATATGATGGACGGCCTTCTCGTCCCCGTCTTCAAAACTGAAGTCTGGAGACATTTCCCTACTTCTGAAAACGGTGGCAGGACGGGTGCTACGTCCAACTCTTCCTGGCTGTTACTTTCAGCGATAGGTTCTGCTCTTCTGATGAGAGAAATGGTGTTTCATGACCGAGCGCAGCACACACGACTGCACTGGCGTCCACCCTGACCTGTTCCAAAACATCCGCGATGGGGTCAGTTGCGCCATCTATCACTGCATGTGGCAGGGTTCCCTCTCCCTGTTCCGTAGGCGACGCAGCCTCGTCCGCAGGCAGTGGGGGCGTTCCTCTGGCTCGGTGACAGGCGCCAAGATTACAGAGGGGTGACCTGTAGCTCGCCATATCCGTGGCGCCACGTGCTCTCGTTCAAGCTAAAGGGTATTTAAGTGCAGAGAACTTTAGGGGCTCGCCTTGTCGTCGCAGCTCGCTCGCTGTACCCAAGTAGAGCCACACGGCGTTCCGTCGTAGGGGCTCTCGTCACTTTATTTTTCTTTATTTACGGACAAACACCGCTGTTACACGCGGCGTAGCCCGGAGGCTTTGAAAGCCAACCGGTTTATATAGTAATACGCGTTCGAAACTCGCGAACCACTGGCGCTTGTCATACATCTCTTTGTTCTTTGGCGCAAAAAAAACAAAAAAACTGCAGGTGCATTTGAGGATAAATGTACGTAAATGACCGGCAGCGCTTGCGTTCATTTAGTTGGGAACGCTCCTTGGGTTGGTCTTTACGATAGTAAGCGAAAAACTGGCGGTGCAAAACCGGCATGTGCCGGAGGAAAAGCAAGCACCAAAACAAGATAACTCCCCCTGGCGCCGTTTCAGGCAGAGGGCGCGCGAGCACTGCGAAGGCGGGAAATCTGATTTCCATTGCGTGGTAGCAGTGAGGTGATAACGGCGCTACAGCCCATTATGGCGAATCACTGTTCTGCACTTCCAGCAGCTTGCACACTGAGTGGAACGGCTTTATGTTTTTACACGCCTTGTTCTATGGAGCGTTTCTGGACTAAGTTGTACAGTTGGAATTATTCACAAATCGGAAGTAATCAAGTTGAAATAATAAGCTTTGCTTGCATTTTATGCCCAACAGTAAAATCTACCAATATAGGCCAACTCGCGTTTACACTTTAGGTTCTGTTTAATAAAAGCTAAATTGGATTATTGAAGAGCTAAATGGCGTATTTTATATCCTGTAAAAACTCGAACACAGCAATTGACGTAATGTGGCGTAATATTCCTACATCAAAGTTCACAACCGCCCGACGACTTAAAAAAAAAGCTTATCGGCCCGAACATAACGCAGCTTCCCAGTCGTGACTACGGCTGACCCTAAATTGTTATGACGTGGTTGCTATATCATGCGTTTCTTTATCTCAAGCTTACATTCAAATTATGACGCAAGTAAACCCTCTGACTGATGCTGGATTGAAATGTAAAGTAGACAAAGTGGGCTGGCAAGAATTTATTTAACGGGTAATCAGTGAACAGAAATAAAAAATAAAGTTATTCGGCAAAACTGTGAAAGTAATTTGTGTAATCTTTTATTTAAAGTCTAGGTTGCGTTCACGACGGATCGGGACCAGTGAGAGAACTACCGGGACACCGAGGATCTTCGCAGTGCAGATGGGATGAAGGATATATAATGAGTTACGACCTCAAGGATGAACGACAGTACACATTTTCCGAGTGCTGTCGAAGAGATATGGAAAATCTGCTCAGGTACGTTTCATTGTCAAGCACGTGCTATCAATTTTATTAAATGCAGAGCATTTCTTTAACTAACGATGTCACCCGGCGTTGGCGTGCCTCGGCGTCCGCACCAGCCGTTCCAGGTGCGCCCTCTCCCCCACTCCTCCTCTCCCGCATCACGCTACCCTCCTCGCTCTCAACAACAGGTCCGCACCCCTCTCCCTACACTATATAATAAAATAATACTTACCGGCGCCTGGTTTCGAACCCACGACCATGCGGGCGGAACGCAAGGTACATGGTGCTCTACCCACTGCGCCACAAAACCGACACAGAATGAAAGGCTACGAACGCGCCTTATATCCTTGACTCATTTAAACTACGTCAAGAAGCTGCTGATACAACGCATTCACTACCACCAACTCCCCAAACACTAAACGTTAAGGCAATACACCCACCCCCTATGCGACGCATTTACTCGAGTCCCCCTCGCGGGGAGATGGGCCCTTTTTACTACAGGCAGCTTTGAAATATTTATCCCGAATAAAGGTTGAAAAGTAAACATTGTACTCAAAACCATAAAAAATATATTTTTCGTGCCCCTGCGATGCAATATCACCGTTAAAAATAACGTCATCAATTCGAAAGCCTTCCTCAGGAAGCGTATTGCGCTAACATCAATACAGCGTCCGTCTTGCGGCATTTTTAAGAAAAGAAGATAAGCACTGCAAGGTGTACATTTAAGCAATGGCATTCATAATGTGTAAAGTAATTACCTTCAAATTCTAAAATAGAGATTTTTTCCCCAGTGAAGGCATTTAAAATGTTACTTTTAATGCATTTTTGCTGCAGTCAGCGGAAATGGGGATGCTTGAGCTGGCGCGCTCATCGGAGCATCAAGCAACGTGTGTTTCCAGGACAACACACGTCAGGCGAAAAGTACTGCCGAGGCCTGTACTCCTATGATAAGAGCATGCATTACGATAGGGTGAGTAAGCCTTATTTTTTTGACTCCCTGAAAGGTTTGCATTTACGAGGAATAATTTTATTTTCTTTGCCACTACGTTTTTACGCATCATCCACAGGTTTACGGAGTGCAGCATTGTCAGGTGCATTGTCAAGGGACCAGGAGCTATTACCTTGGAGTACCTGATGGGACACCCGGTGACCAAAAAAGGACCGGAGAAAAAGTAAGTGGCTCAATTGAACCTATTTTGAAATAAATGTGCGGAAAGTGATGTCCAGGTTCTTTTGTAAGATTTTTATGTGTTAAGTTTTCGAAAACAAGAACTTTAATTACTCTAATTGACGAAACGTCTGCACAGGAAGAATTCAAACTTCACTGCTACTTCTCACCGAGTTGGTGGTACCGAGGCTACGGCATTGTGCTGCTCACCCAAAGAATGCGGGTTTGATCCCCGCCACGGTGCTTGCTTTTCTCATGGAGTAGAAGAGCGAAGAAGCCGTGTGTCCATATTTCGGCACACGTTAAAGTTCCTGATTTGGTCAAAATTAATCGCGAGCCCTCCACTACGGCGCTCAAGGTAGAATAGTGTAGCTTCGTCGCGGTGGGCCCCAAAGTCAAGTAATGCTTTAATACTGCGTTTCCCATTGTTGTGATTCAACGTTAAATTTCAAGCGTTGCATAAGACCATAATTATTAACGATAATGGCAAGTCGTTGCAAGAAGTGACACTATATTGATTGATTGATTGATTGATTGATTGATTGATTGATTGATTGATTGATTGATTGATTGATTGATTGATTGATTGTCGGTTTTAACGCGCCGAATCAACACAGGTTATGAATCGCGCCGTAGTTGAGGGTTTGTGACTAATTTTGACCACGCGGGGATTTAGAACATGCGCCGTAATCTCGAACAAGCGGGCGTTTTCGCTTCTCGCCTCCATGAGAAACGCGGCCGCCGCGCCGGGAATCGAGCCCACGTCCTTGGGGTCAGCAGCACAGTGCCTTAGCCACTGAGCCACGCCGCTTCGTTCATGGCTAACGAAACAGTTAACGAATTTATTGTTAAGGAAACAGTTCGCAGTTAACATAGGGGGACAGGTTCGGGAAAAAAGCGAACGAGAAAGGAACGTATGAATGCTGCATTGAGGAAGAATTCAGGAAGAGTAACTGCGATTGCAGAAGGCATGATGTCTTGTCGTAGCCACAGCATAGTCCTGAATGCAATTCGCTATGCAACCTCGTGCGCGACGGTTGGTCCCAATGAACCAAAAATGATCAATATTTTCCCGTTCGCGACAAACTCTGACTCCCATTGATGGTTTTGTTCCAGCAGCCTTAGCTCAATAACTTAGCCGTCGTGCTTGTGAGTCCAGGAACCCAGTTTTATCCGGCCACAGTGGCCTTGCTGAGATATAGGAGAAACCATAAACGCGCACTTGCGTTGAGAATAAAACACAAGTTAAACATTCCCGCGTAATTCAAAATGGCTTACAGCTATTTACTATGGAGCGTCTGAGCGCCCAGGTGCCCTTCTGCCACGTAAAATTGGAAACTACTTTTTTAAAACGGATTTCTGAGATAATGGCTTGTGATTTTGTGGTAATGATAAGAATAATAATAATAGATTTATTCAAGTCCTTCTACACGGTAATATCCAGTCCCTCTGGCTCGATATCGAGAAATCCTGGAAATACACTCCTCACGCTACTGCCAGCAACGGCAGCGGAGGTTATCCAGGCAACAAAGAAGTCACGCGTGCGTGTGGACTGTTTTTATGGCGCGCTTTAACGAGAGCACCCTGTTGCGATGCTGTTACGCAACCCGGCTTCAGCGCTCGGGTAAACCACCAAAAACATGTTGCCATCGACTTTACATGACCCGGCGTGTTCAAAGAGGCGAACCATGTGGCTACTTGACAAAAGCCTTTCACCGACCTCGTGGCCCCTCAAGCACCAACTGGCCAGCGGCGGTGCTGACAATAGCAGTGCTTGGCGCCCCGCAATGCAAGGCTCAGCGGCGTGCCTGCGCATCTTTTGTCATGCCATTTTTGTGGCGTGTTTGACGACGCTGGAGACGTGTTCAACAAGCCACTCGACGAATATTACGACAGAAGGATGCAAGACGTCTTCACGATGGTGCAACATCACCAGGACAAAGGAGGCTCCGACCCCAGGCGGATTGCCACGGCGGCGGCAACCTAACGCTCACCTGCGCAGGAGAGGAGCGTGTTTCTCGTGTGTGTGTTTGTGTGTGTGTGTTTGTGTGTTTGTTGCACCATCAGTGCAATGAATTTTGTGATTGGTGCGTCCGGACATCAGCCGAGAAAAAGGGTGAAGGGGAACGGACCCAACGCGCCTGTTTAATCTCTCGCGCGCAGGAACGCACTGCCCGTTCTCTGATACCGAGCTGTAAATACTTGTATATAAAGTTTTCTTCTCCTTCAACTTCGTCATAATGACTGCCCCGGCACAACACCAACCCGGCACAACACCAACTACGCTACCCTGGTTCGCAACAACCCTGAACCTACCATCAGCCATATAATAATCTCGTCTGACATCGGAAGCGGACAACCGTGCTTCCGCGAGGGCTGGATTGGTAGCGACGACGGGAGGCCTGGGCGTGGTGCACCATAGGTGGCCACGATGCGTGCCCTGGCCGTAACCAACGAGTCCTTAGGCATCGTGGTCCACTGTCGCACACTGCACTCCGGGCTCTGCAGTTGTGGCATACAGGTATCAAACCAAAGTTGTCTGTCAAATAAATTACCAAAATATAAGTGAACGACTGATTCTTTTCGTTCCAGGAAGGACTGTGAAAAGAGGTCTAAAGGTTGTCATGAAGACTAGAGACAGTATGGGTTTATAAACAAGACTACCAAACTAAAGTTTGTCGCGAACTTCAAAGAAGTATTCAAATATTGAAGAAAACCATTGAAGCAGTGACGATTCCCCAGCCATTTCCCGGCGATCTCCCCATGACACCCCAAAAGTTACTGCGAGCAAATGGTGCCTGCCGACCAAAGCCACTACCACGAAACACGGCAGGGCGATTATAGTGGGGCCTATATGTCCTTTTGATCCTACCCCTTTTGATCCTACCCCTTGAGCAGTTAACACACTAGTAACATTATTTTTGTGGTGGCCAATATGACGTTGCCCCTGACCATATTATATTACTTTAGAGCGAAATCTGAATTTTCAATATGTATTTGGTTTTGCATAGTTTTTTTGGGCGGAATGGAGATAAAAGACGGACAAATCGCGAGTTCTTGCCAATTGAACGCAGTTCCATTTTGTCTTAAGTCATCCCTTTGAGGACCAAACATTGGAGACAACTAAGACAACAGGGTCCGAATTGCAGTCTTACGGCTTTCATGTTGATGTCTCCATGAAGCCCAATATATCTTTATTAAGGGCTACAAACCCAACCCCACCAAAGAAAGACAACTTTATTACTTGTCACAAGAGTATTTGTGGGGCTTTTTAGCGACAGTATACGCGTCCCTTACAGACATATCAAAGTCCGAAGCTCTTTGTGATGACGTTTTACTGTGCGCTGAAATTTGGCTTAAGCGTACCGACAATCGGAAAGCATGCCTCGATTAGCCCACGCAGAATCTGTGAGCATTTAAAAATGGGAACGGTTTTACTTTGCATAAAGTAAATAAAGCACCTTTAAATCTGTTGCATTGTATAATTATGTATTCTGTCTTCGGAAGTATTTGTTACACAAAGGCACATTATTGATTAGCCTTGTTTGCCGTTTTTTTCACCTTAGCTACTGTACGCGCGACTGAATTTTCTGTACCTTTTTATATCACTTCTCGCGTTTACTAACAATACGTCCGACTACAGTGTTTACTTTGGGACCTCTGTCTGTATATTGTGTTGTATGACATTCACCATGATATAATAAACCTTGTTTCAATAAAAAAAAGAAAAAAAATTAGGAATCATGTTTTACGTCGGCCAACGCTTGGTACGAATTGCTGCGGTCTTAAAGTATATATATATATATATATATATATATATATATATATATATATATATATATATATATATATATATATATATATATATATTGTGAGCGTGTGTAAGCGCAGTCAACATTACTGGACAATTATTGCGCTCTGGGACACTTACGTGCTGTGGCCAATCGCCGTCATTCGGTAGGACCAATCCCTCATCTGTGCATACCATTATCATCATCATCTGTACATAATCATCGTCTCGAGTGGCTGATTCCGTTGAGTCACCGACGGTCTCATTAAAACCTAGTCCGCTGGTACTGGTGCCGACTTGTGCCGGGTCTTCCGTCTCCTTACAAGTGGTGGAGGGTGCTTCTTTCGACCCTGACCTCTCCCTGACCTAGCTGCACCCCTGGAGCTCCGTTCAGGTCGCCTTGTTCAACCGCCATCCAGTCCAATGGACCGAGAAGGCGCACCGAATGCTGCCGCTGCTACCACGCCGGCATGGATGGTGACCGGCCGCCAGCGCGACCCTCCCGGCTTCGCTGGTCTTCGTGGCGAAGACGTCGAGGAGTGCCTTGACGAATTCAACCGAGTCAGCCAATTTAACAGGTGGGACGAGAAGTTCAAGCTCGATAACGTAGGTCTCTCCCTGCATGAAGTTGCAAAGACCTGGTACCGCAACAACGAACATACCATAACTGATTGGGCCTCCTTCACTGAGAAGATCCGCCAGATATTTGGCACACCGTCTGCGCGTTCAGATGAGGCAAAAAGAAAACTAGATGCCCGCTGGCAGCGTCCAGACGAGACATTTTCGTCTTATATTGAGGATGTGCTAGCTCTCTGCCGTCGGGTGAACCCAGACATGGCAGAGGCTGACAAAGTTCGCCATCTACTCAAGGGAATCGCGGAGTTCGCCTTTAACTCGCTTGCCCTACAAAATCCGTCTTCCGTGGAGGACGTACGAACCTCGTGTCAGCGCCTCGACCAGCTACACGCGATCCGCCTGCAGCCACGGCAGGAATCAGCTCGTCTTCCTCCTGAGTCGGAGCTTCGTGCTCTCATACGTGATATCATTCGTGAGGAACTCCAAAGGCAAGGCCCATCGTGCCCTCATGGTGACCGGTGTGCTCAGCCTGCGACTGATTTGCGGGGGATTATTAAAGAGGAGCTGGCGTCGATGACGTGTAGCCCGCGCTGTAGCCCCCCAGTGGCTTTCGCCGCACCCTCGTACGCGGACGCAGCTTCGCGACCCCCGGTCTCACCGATCGGAGTTCCTGCACCTCCGCCAATGTTCGAACAGCTCACAGCGATCTCCTCAGCGGCCCATGCGTCACCAACATATTCCAACTGGCGACCGCGTATGGATTTCCGGCCTAACGAACGCCCGGTCTGTTTCTATTGTGGAATCCGCGGCCACATCTCGCGGTTTTGCCGACGGCGCCAGCAAGATGAGCGGTGAGGCTACGCGCCCTACGAACGCGACGTTCGCTACAGCTACGGACCTCGACGACCTGGAAATCCACCCCACGACCGCTCCCCGTCGCCTCAGTTCTCCCCAGACCGTTCGCGCCGTCAACTGGATCCCAGACGCCGTTCCCCTTCGCCCGGACGTCGTTTTCGTCTCGCCTCTTCGCCCCGTTTCGAACGACGCCAACCACCGTCCGGAAAACTAGATGCTGCAGTTTACGGAGGGGAAACGGCATCGTGCGAACTGTCTACAACTCCTCCGGCGCGTCCCTCGAACATTTTGCCTGTAATTGTGGAAGGAATTGTTGTACAAGCTTTAGTGGACACTGGTGCCAGTATCTCCGTCATGCATAGTGATCTGTGTGACCGGCTACGAAAAGTGAAGACGCCCTACTCTGGACCTTCATTGTGCAGTGCAAATGAAAATGTCATACAGCCTGCCGCATCTTGCACAGCACGTGTCGTCATCGGAGACGATTGTCACCATATTGAGTTTGCCGTTTTGCCAGAATGCGCACATGAATTAATTTTTGGATGGGACTTTCTTTCTTCAGCTTCTGCGGTTATTTCCTGTCGCCAACCAGCCATTCACATTTCCAGCACAGAGCCTTCCCCTTCACCAAACTCACGACAGCAGAACTTAACCTTACGGACGGACTGTT
Source organism: Haemaphysalis longicornis (assembly GCF_048455015.1). Classification (NCBI taxonomy): domain Eukaryota; kingdom Metazoa; phylum Arthropoda; class Arachnida; order Ixodida; family Ixodidae; genus Haemaphysalis; species Haemaphysalis longicornis. The sequence continues at coordinate 116,715,623 of NW_027526407.1, read as the reverse complement.
TTTTGCCGCCGGGTTGTGAAGAAGTTCTTTTGGTGTCCTCGAGCAGCATTTCCGCAGGTGATGTGATAGCGTCTCCATCAAGCCGTATGCTTCCCCGAGGAATTGCTATGTCCACATGCCTCGTCCGTTTTTCACAAGGATCTGCAGCTTTGGCCGCTCGAAACACCCCCACAGAGCCAATTTTGTTGCCTAAAGGCATGACCGTCGCTGCTGTGGTTGACAGAGAGCCTGTTTCTGTCCTGTCCAACGCAGTACCACCTTCGCGTGCGTGTGACCTTGCTTCTTCGGGTGGTATGTCTAGTATCGCTGCAACCATCAGCCCCGACCTTACTTCTGAGCAAACAGAACAGCTGCTCACGGTACTGGCGAAGCACCTTGCATCTTTTGACGTGGTTGCTAACACACTCAAACGGACGACTGTGACCGCTCACCGAATTGAGACAGATGGCTCAGCGATTGTACGCCGGCGACCATACCGCGTCTCTTCTCACGAAAGAAAAATTATTGAAGAGCAGGTCGCTGAAATGCTCAAGCGCGACGTCATCCGCCCATCGTCAAGCTCTTGGTCATCGCCGGTTGTGTTAGTCGAGAAGAAGGATGGATCAGTTCGCTTTTGTGTCGATTACCGTGCACTAAATAAGATCACTCGAAAATACGTTTATCCGCTGCCCCGCATCGACGCTGCTTTGGACAGTCTTCAAGGAGCGGAGTACTTCTCGAGTCTAGACTTACGCTCGGGATATTGGCAGATCCCAATGCACGAGGATGACAAAGAGAAGACGGCGTTTTCCACCCCAGACGGGCTTTTCGAGTTCAACGTGATGCCATTTGGGCTCTGTAACGCGCCTGCCACGTTTGAACGAATGATTGACACCGTGCTTCGTGGTCTTAAGTGGAAAACTTGTCTCTGCTGCCTGGACGACATTGTTGTTTTCTCAGGTACATTTGACCAACACTTACGCCGTCTGGACGAAGTACTGAGTTGTCTTTCCAATGCGGGACGGCAGATAAACACAAAGAAATGCACTTTCGCCAGCAAATCTATCAAAGTATTAGGCCACGTCGTGAGCAAAAAAGGAATTCAACCGGACCCCGAAAAGATTTCGGCAGTTTTAAATTTTCCCCGTCCACAACAGCAGAAGGAACTCCGCAGCTTCATCGGCCTCGCATCATACTTCCGCAGATTTATTCAGAATTTCGCAACAGTTGCTTCCCCGCTACATCACCTTCTACGCACTGGCATCCCTTTCGTTTGGACAGACGATTAAGAACGAGCTTTTCAGGCCCTCAAAGACGCCCTCACGTCGAGCCCCGTCCTTTGCCATTCTAACGACAGCGCTCCCACGATCCTACACACGGACGCCAGTGGGCAAGGCATTGGTGCCGTCTTGCTTCAACTAGACGCTCAACAAAAAGAGCGAGTGGTTGCATATGCCAGTCGTTCGCTTACGGTGCCAGAAAAAAACTACAGCATAACGGAAAAGGAGTGCCTGGCCGTTGTTTGGGCAATTCAAAAGTTTCGCCCTTACTTATACGGCAGGCATTTCACTGTCGTTACCGATCACCATGCGTTGTGCTGGCTGTCGACACTCAAGAACCTTTCCGGACGCTTTGGCCGTTGGGTTCTTCGTCTGCAGCAGTACAGTTTTACTGTTACTTATAAGTCCGGCAAGAAGCATTTGGATGCGGACGCCCTTTCACGTTGCCCGTTGTCCAAATCGCCAGCCCCTGTCTCCGCGTCGACGCAGCCTGTTCTGCCCATCGCACCCATTCCTTGTGCCATGGTTGAAGACGCACTCAACTTATCGGCCTTGCAACGTGGCGATAATTATTGTCGCCGAATCATAGAAAGACTTGAAGGCACCGAACGACCACCCAACAGCCGCTTACGTCGGCAGCTCAAGAACTTGCAGCTCGTTAGTGGAGTTCTTTGCCGTTACAGCCATCACCCTGCAGGCAGTCGATGGGTCACTGTTTTGCCTCGGATGCTCAGGCCAGTCATTTTAGAGGCATTCCACGATGACGCGACCGCTGGACACCTTGGTTTTGAGAAAACGTACGACCGAATCCGTAGTCGTTTTTTCTGGCCTGGAATGTCCACAAGTGTGGCAAAATACATTTCCTCATGTGCCAAATGCCAACATAGGAAACGCAGTACGTCTTCCCCAGCTGGTCCGTTACAACCAGTTCCCTGTCCCCCTTCTCCTTTTGATACGGTGGGCATTGATCTGTATGGACCACTGCCACGCACACCCACCGGCTACCGCTGGATTGCAACGGCGGTCGACCATTTGACCAGGTACGCGGAAACATCACCTCTGCGATCTGGATGCGCTCAAGAAATTGCAGATTTCGTACTTCAGAGCATCATCTTGCGCCACGGTGCACCTCGCGTGCTTTTGAGCGACCGAGGCAAGGCATTCCTTTCTCAAATTCTGGCTGAAGTGCTTCAAGCAGCAAATACTGTGCATAAAACTACCACTAGCTACCATCCTCAAACCAACGGCATCACCGAACGATTTCATCGTACCCTCTCCGACATGCTATCCATGTATATTAAGCCGGACCACACTAACTGGGATCGAATTCTTCCTTTTGTTACATTCGCCTACAATTCGGCTATCCAGCGCACCACTGGCTACTCACCTTTCTTCCTGGTTTTTGGACGCTCCCCCTCTTTCATCATTGACACGGCTTTCTTTTCTGCCCCGGACTCCCTTGCCGCCCCGTTTTCTGATGTGTTCATCTCTCGGCTTAACCACTGTCGTCACCTGGCCCGTCTTCACACTGAACTCACACAGCAAGAACGCAAAAGCCAGTACGATTCCACTCACCGCTCCGTTCACTTCCGTCCTGGGGACGAAGTATTACTGTGGACGCCACTACGCTCCCCCGGTCTATGCGAGAAGTTTTTGCATAGGTACATTGGTCCCTACATCGTAGTTGAGCAGACATCTCCTGTAAACTATCTGGTGTCTCCGGCAGCTGCCCCTACTGACCGCCGACGGCGAGGAACTGAAATAGTGCACGTCTCTCGCATGAAACGTTACAACCAGCGTACATCGTGACTCTCGGCGACCAGGAGGCCGCTTCCAGCCGAGGGGGGGATATTGTGAGCGTGTGTAAGCGCAGTCAACATTACTGGACAATTATTGCGCTCTGGGACACTTACGTGCTGTGGCCAATCGCCGTCATTCGGTAGGACCAATCCCTCATCTGTGCATACCATTATCATCATCATCTGTACATAATCATCGTCTCGAGTGGCTGATTCCGTTGAGTCACCGACGGTCTCATTAAAACCTAGTCCGCTGGTACTGGTGCCGACTTGTGCCGGGTCTTCCGTCTCCTTACAATATATATATATATATATATATATATATATATATATATATATATATATATATATATATATATATATATAAATATATATAACAGTACCGGGCTTGGCAGCTGAATAGTAACTTAAATTAGAATCACCCCGAAAAACACAACAAAATTTATTACGACTTTTCGGCTGGGGTCCAGCCTTTTTCCGAAGACCGGCGGCGTCGGTAATGTACTTCTGTGGACTTGTGAACTTGTGAACTTCCCTGACATTACCGACGCCGCCAGTCTTTGATATTTTCAGGAATTACTGTGTCACTTGCGGCCTCAGCTCTGTATTTTTTCTTCTCGTACTTTGCATTTCGTGTGTTGAGACGTTCGCTGCACAATTCGTCTATTCCTGTAATTCGTGCGTGAAGTGTCTGTTTTTCACTAGCTTCCCACCCTGTTTTTTTCAACAGAATGCAGTTGTTTATTACTTTGCTTTTTAGAAAACAGTTTCTCGCCCGCGGTACCGCATCTCCTGTTACTACAAAACGTTGCTTTTTTGTTTTTTTCTTTCTTTACTTTGCTGTTGATAGATTGTGAGGAGCACAACGTCACGAAAGCTTGTAGGCCTATGTATTGTGCCCTGCCTTTCCCTGTTCCCTCTCCCAACCTGCCAATGTTCTTAACAAGGGTGCACTGTAGCACACCTTCTGCACCTATATAAGCATGCATGTTTCTAGGTTGTATGTTACTCAGATGAAGGCTTGTCCTCCAGTCGAAACACCAGATATATATATGTATATAGGGAGCAGTTGAACTTTTGAAGATGGTAGAGAACACAAAAAAAGAAAACTTTGAACAAGGTAAAAGCACGATTGTTGCCAACGTTTCAGCAAAGAGACTTGCTTTCTTCAGGGCGAGTCTCTTTGGTGTCTCTTTGGAAAGCCAGTCTCATTGCTGAAGCGTTGGCAACAATCGTGCTTTTACCTTGTTCAAAGTTTTCTTTTCTTGTATATATATATATATATATATATATATATATATATATATATATATATATATATATATATATATATATATATATATATATATATATATATATATATATATATATTGTTTCCCGAACTGCATTTGCCTTATTGGCTCGTCGAAGGAATCACAACTCACACCAGACACTGAACAACAAAACTTACCAAGCACGTTCGTACGCGACGGATGCATTTATCGGCGAACTAGTCATGTAAAATGCATGAAGGAGGCTTTTATTATGTACCAGCATAGCCTCTTTTACTGTACGCTGGATGTTTTGGGAGATTCGTACTTATCAAAACCCCCCAAGTAAAATTGTCTGCGGATGATTTATGTGCTCACAATAATTTCTAAAGAAAAAGAATATTGCCTAATACTTTTGTTTTCTCTCTTTTAGAAATGTATGCTCGGAAAATGCTGGGATTACAAGACGTGGAAGTCCAAGAAACGTTACTGAACAACCACTTTCGTTTTTTATAAGGTGATGAAACTTGGCGCAAATATTATTCCTCCAGCAGAATCCTTGTACGCCCTCGGACAAATCACACGGCATTTTTATAGAGCTCTCACAATGGGGCTAGACAAACTGTACGTTGCGGACTCCTACGGATTTCCGATTTAATAGGTGTTACTTAATGGTAAATTCTGATCAATGCATAGTTAGGGCTTCAGGTTTGTCTGAGTTTCAATAAACAAAAATGTCCCAAATAGTGAGCATTCGTCTAAATGCGAGCCTGCTTTCTTCAAATTTCTACAACCGGCTGTGTTACCTATCACATATGCTTTAAAATGTCGTGTCGATGGATCATAATGGTGGTGCGATTGCCACGGAAATGGTCTGGAAGCAGCTATGCGGTTTAATTTGAAACGTCAGGGAATAGTGCCTTGCGTTACACTCAAGACTTGCTATAACAGCAACCGAGAGCCTTTGAGTAGGAACAGCGTGGGTAAGGACGCACCGTTTATTCTAACGTAATTTAGTCTAACCATTTCTCTATACCTTCTTTGGCGTTGCAGACTGCCGGCATTTCTTTCTGTATATATATATATATATATATATATATATATATATATATATATATATATATATTGCAGAAGGACTGTGGTTCGAATCCCGGTGCCGGAGAATTCCCACCGGATTTTTAAAAAAAAATCCGCGTATTGATGGAATTGCACAAACAGGCATGGGGTGCGGCCTGACCACGGTGATCATTGCCGGTAATGCACTCCCTCACCAGGGCAGGATTGGCCACCCTGGTGTAGTAACGGCCACAACCTCCCATGAATACGCCAATAACCCACGGCCCTCAGTCTCCAGTGGCTGCGAAGCAACTGACCACGGCGGTGGTCAGACCTGTGACGCAGCAGAGGGTGCTAAGAATCCCTGGCTCCGGACAGGCCGCCAATGGAATCTGAACCTCGCAACGTTTAAAGCGCGATCCTTATCTAGCGAAGCGAGTCTCGAGGTGTTGTTCGAGGAATTAGAGGGCATTAAATGGGATGTAATAGGGCTTAGCGAGGCTAGGAGAACAGGCGAAACCTTTACGGTGTTGAAAAATGGACACGTCTTATGTTACCGGGGTCTAGAGGACAGAAGAGAACTGGGAGTGGGATTTATAGTCAATAAAAGCATAGCTGGCAACATAGAAGAATACTATAGCATTAACGAAGGGGCAGCAGGTCTTCTAATTAGGCTCAATAAGAGGTACAAGCTCAAGGTGGTCCAGGGCTACGCGCCCACATCCAGCCACGACGACCAAGTAGTGGAACGCTTCTATGAAGATATCGAATGGGCAATGGCTAAAGTAAAAACACAGTATACCGTAGTTATGGAGACTTCAATGCTAAAGTAGGCAAGAATCAGGCTGGAGACACGGCAGTTGGGAACTATTGTCTGTGCGGTAGAAATAGCAGGGTGGATCTACTAGTTGACTTTGCTGAACGGAATAACCTACGCATGATGAATACCTTCTGTAAACGGGAGAGGCGGAAGTGGACCTGGAGGAGCCCGAATGGGGAAAATAAAAATGAAGTACACCTCATATTTTGCAGTGACCCTGGCGTCGTGCAGGATGTGGAAGTACTCGGAAGGGTAAGGTGTAGTGACCACCGTATGGTAAGATCTCGAATTAGGCTAGATTTGAGGAGGGACCGCAACAAGCTAGTACTAAAGAAGCCGATAAATGAGCTAACAGTAACACGTAAAGTACAAGAATTCAGGATCGGGCTGCAGAACCGATATTCAGCTCTTAACGAAGAAGCCGAGCTTACGACACAGGAAGCCAGCGACAACCTTACACGTATTATCACGGAATGTGCTACAAGAAGTTGGGGGCACTATGGCTAGACAGGCTACTGGCAAACCTTCACAGGAGACGAAAGGTCTAATTAGGAAACGGCAAACCATGACAATCTCTACCGCAGCTGCAGAATATGACTAGCGGATCTTTCGAACTTAATCAATAAGCGTAAGACAGCTGACATACGGAAGTATAATATGGAGAGGATCAAATACGCTGTAAAGAACGGAGGTAGCCTGAAAGCTGTGAAGAGGCGTCTTAGGGTGGGGAAAAATCAGATGTCTGCACTTTAAGATAAGCAAGGCAATGTCATCACAAATAGGGATACAATAGCCACAGTGGCCGAGGAGCTGTATAGGGATCTGTACAGTACCCGGGACATCCAGGATAATGCAGAACGGGAAAGTAGCTCACAGGAGATAGACATCCGACCAGTAACGACCGAAGAAGTAAGGAAGGGTTTGAAAGAAATGAAAGGAGGCAAAGCACCTGGTGAGGAACAGATAACAGCAGACCTCTTGAAGGATGGCGGAGAAATTGTCCTTGAAAAACTGGCAAACCTGTATACGCAATGCCTAATGACCGCAATGGTACCGGAATCTTGGAAGAACGCGAGCATCATCCTAATCCATAAGAAAGGCGACATGAAGCACATGAAAAACTACAGGCCGATCAGCTTACTCTCAGTCGTCTACAAGGAACTTACCAAGGTAATCGCTAGCAGAATTTCTGCAACCCTAGATTTCAGTCAACCTAAAGAACAAGCAGGGTTCCGTAAAGGTTATACAACAATGGACCATAATCCCACGATTAATCAGGTGATAGAGATGTGCGCTGAATATACTGAACCCCTATATAGAGACTTCATAGATTATGAGAAAGCATTTGACTCGGTCGAAACCTTAGCAGTCATTCAGGCATTGCGGAACGAGGGGAAGATGAGCATTATGTAAGAATACTAGAGGATATCTACAATGGGTCCACAGCTACCATCATCCTCTATAAGAAAAGCAGTAAAATACCTATAAGGAAGGGTGTCAGACAAAGAGACACAATCTCTCCAATGTTATTCACAGCATGTTTACAAGAAGTATTCAGAACGTTGGATTGGGAACATGTTGGAGTAAGGGTTAAGGGAGAGTACCTCAGTAACCTCAGATTTGCTGATGACATTGCCTTGCTAAGTAACTCGGGGGACGAATTGCAAAGCATGCTTTCCGCACTGAACGAACAGAGTAGAACCATGGGCCTGAAAATTAATATGCAGAAAACTAAAGTAATGATCAATAACCTCGGGACAGCACAGCGGTTTAAGATAGGTGGCGAGGCAGTGGAAGTGGTAAGCGAATATATATACTGAGGCCAAGCTGTGACCCCAGATCCCAACCATGAGGCAGAGATAATTAGAAGGCTCAGAATGGGGTGGAGTGCATATGGCAGGCATTCTCAGATAATGAATAGCAGCCTACCATTGCCGCTGAAGAATGAAGTGTATGACAGCTGCATCTGACTGGCACTCACCTACTGGGCAGAAACTTGGAGGCTCACTAAGAGGGTTCAACTTAAATTGAGAACGACTCAGCGGGGAATGGAGCGTAAAATGATAGGTGTAACATTAAGGGACAAGAAGAGAGCGGAGTGGGTCAGGGAACAAACACGTGTTCAGGACATATTAGTAGAGATTAAGAAGAAGAAATGGACGTGGGCAGGGCATGTAATGCGAAGGCAAGATAACCGCTGGTCATTAAGAGTAACAGAGTTGATCCCTAGAGAAGGCAAGCGTTGCAGGGGGCGGCAGAAAGTTATTTATTTATGTATTACAATACTCTCAGGACCTCGAGGGCGTTGCAGAGAGGAGTGGGTCATACAAGTTTTTTTTAAGAAGAGTTTGATATGGCCGTCTTGAACAATGAAGCTTCAGTGATGCTGGCGATCGAAGCGGGGAGGTGGTTCCATTCCGTCGCAGTTTTCGGTACAAATGAATTGAAGCACAAGTTTGTACGGCAAGATGGCACTTCAACCTTGAATTTGTGGTCAATGCGTGAGGAAACATATGAAGGAACTGCAAAAAGGTCGCACTTGATGCCAGGGTTAGTAAAGTAAATTTTGTGAAAAAGGCACAACCGGGCTATTTTTCTTCTTACAGAAAGGTCAGGAAGATTTAAATGCATTTTAATTGAAGATACACTGGACGTTCTAGAGTAGTTGCATACAATAAATCGGGCAGCACGGTTCTGAATGGATTCAACGGAGGTAGAAAGGAATAATAAATGCGGGTCCCAAATAGAAGAGGCGTATTCTAGTTTTGATCTGACAAGGGTTTTGTACAACAGTAGTTTTAAAGAAAGAGGGGCGAGAGAAAAGTTACGGCGCAGGAAGCCAAGCATGCGGTTAGCATTGCTGGTTACGTAATCAACATGCGTTTGCCACGAGAGGTTATTACTTATGTGTACACCAAGGTATTTGTACGTATTAACAGCGTCGAGAGAGCTATTTTTTAGTAGGTAAGGGTAGGGAATGCCGTTGTTGCGGTTAGGTGTAATTCTCATAGCTTTGCATTTACGCACATTCAGTGTCATTAACCAGTCATCACACCAAGAGGAAACGCTGTTTAGGTCACTTTGAAGTACTGAGCAGTCATTAGGATTAGTTAGTTCACGGTAAATTACACAATCATCTGCGAATAGTCGGATTGAGGAAGAGATGTTGTTAGGTAGATCGTTAATGTATATTAGGAAAAGAAGGGGACCTGACACAGAGCCTTGTGGTACACCAGAAGATACAGGGCATGCAGGTCAATTGTAGTTGTTTGTAGCAACGTACTGTGTTCGATTAAGCAGGAAGTTTTCAATCCATCTTAGTATGTTATAATCAATATTAAGTTTGCTTAATTTTAGTAATAGAAGACGGTGCGAAACGGTATCAAAGGCTTTTTGGAAGTCGAGAAAGATACAGTCAACGAAAGAACCGCGATCCGTGATGGAAAATAGGTCATTAGTAAACAGTAGGAGTTGGGTTTCACAGGAGTGATACTTCCTAAAGCCATACTTCCTATGTTGTGGTGGGTCATAGAAAGAGATGAAGAATTTTTTGAGTTGAAAAGAAACTGGTGAAAAAATATCCCGCCGGGTGGGATCCGACCGACGACCTCCAGAATACCGGTCTGGTGCGATAACCACTACGCTACCGGCGGGGCTGTTTCCCCAGCACTTTCTCAGGTATTTATGTTAAGGTATTTTGGTTTCCTGGAGGTCGTGGGTTCGGATCCCACCCGGCGGGCATTTTTTCACCACTTTCTTTTCGACTAAAAAAATTCTTCATCTCTTTCTATGACCCACCACAACCTCACCTTTGCTTTCCGAGGTTTTCTGGACTGCCAACCCTTATTTTCTGTCTTATTTCACGGAGCCCCTCATTTCCCATTTTCTGATTCGCTACATGCTTAGCGAGGGTCTCTGTTCTGGCAGTCTTGGTGCCAACGGGAGCTTAAGAGGGTTCAACGATGGTTGACCACTCTCGATATGTCGTAGACACTCGAGTCACGGCCCGGGGGTTAAAAAGAAGGTCCCCTTCACCCCGAGTAGTCCGAGTGGTGCTGGCTACCACCCACAAGTGCAGGAAACAAAAATACGTTAACATAAATACCCGAGAAAGTGCTGGGGAAACAGCCCCGCCGGTAGCGTAGTGGTTATCGCACCAGACTGGTATTCTGGATGTCGTGGGTTCGTATCGCATACGGCGGGCATTTTTTCACCACTTTCTTTTCGACTCAAAAAATTCTTCATCTCTTTCTATGACCCACCACAACCTCCCCTTTGCTTTCCGAGGTTTTCTTGACTGCAACCCTTATTTTCCTGTCTTATTTCACGGAGCCCCTCATTTCCCATTTTCTGATTCGCTACATGCTTAGCGAGGGCCTCTGTACTGGCAGTCTTGGTGCCAAAGGGAGCTTAAAAGGGTTCAACGCTGGTCGACCACTCTCTACATGTCGTAGACACTCGAGTCACGGCCCGGGGGTTAAAAAGAAGGTCCCCTTCACCCCGAGTAGTCCGAGTGGCGCTGGCTACTACCCCCAAGTGCTGGAAACAAAAATCATCATCATCATCATCATCACCAGCCTATCTACGCCCACTGCAGGGCAAAGGCCTCTCCCATTATTCTCCAATTGCCTCGGTCCTGTGCCAACTGTGACCAATTTATCCCCGCAAACTTCTTTATCTCATCTGCCCATCTAACTTTCTGCCGCCCCCTGCAGCGCTTGCCTTCTCTAGGGATCCACTCTGTTACCCTTAATGACCAGCGGTTATCTTGCCTTCGCATTACATGTCCTGCCCACGTCCATTTCTTCTTCTTAATGTCTACTAATATGTCTTTAACACCAGTTTGCTCCCTGACCCACTCCACTCTCTTCCTGTCCCTTAATGTTACACCTATCATTTTCCGCTCCATTGCCCGCTGAGTCGTTCTCAATTTAAGTTGAACCCTCTTAGTGAGCCTCCAAGTTTCTGCCCCGTAGGTGAGTACCGGTAAGATGCAGCTGTCATACACTTTCTTCTTCAGCGACAATGGTAGGCTGCTATTCATTATCTGAGAATGTCTGCCATATGCACCCCACCCCATTCTGATCCTTCTAATTATCTCTGCCTCATGGTTTGGATCTGGGGTCACAACTTGGCCTAAGTAGATATATTCGCTTACCACTTCCACTGCCTCGCCACCTATGTCAAACCGCTGTGCTGTCCCGAGGTTATTGATCATTACTTTAGTTTTCTGCATATTCATTTTAAGTCCCACGGTTCTACTCTGTTCGCCCAGTGCGGAAAGCATGCTTTGCAATTCGTCCCCCGAGTTACTTAGCAAGGCAACGTCATCAGCAAATCTGAGGTTACTGAGGTATTCTCCATTAACCCTTACTCCCACCTGTTCCCAATCCAACGTTCTGAATACTTCTTGTAAGCGTGCTGTGAATAACATTGGAGAGATTGTGTCTCCTTGTCTGACACCCTTTCTTATAGGTATTTTACTGCTCTCCCTATGGAGGATGATCGTAGCTGTAGACCCATTGTAGATATCCTCTAGTATTCTTACATAATGCTCATCTACCCCCTGGTTCCGTAATGCCTGAATGACTGCTAGGGTTTCGACCGAGTCAAATGCTTTCTCATAATCTATGAAGGCTATATATAGGGGTTCAGTATACTCAGCGCACTTCTCTATCACCTGATTGATCGTGTGAATATGGTCCATTGTTGAATAACCTTTACGGAACCCTGCTTGTTCTTTAGGTTGACTGAAATCTAAGGTTGCAGAAATTCGGTTAGCGATTACCTTGGTAAATACCTTGTAGACGACTGACAGTAAGCTGATCGGCCTGTAATTTTTCAAGTCCTTCATGTCGCCTTTCTTATGAATTAGGATGATGTTCGTGTTCTTCCAAGATTCCGGTACCATTGCGGTCATAGGCATTGCGTATACAGGTTTGCCAGTTTTTCAAGGACAATTTCTCCGCCATCCTTGAAGAGGTCTGCTGTTATCTGATCCTCACCAGGTGCTTTGCCCCCTTTCATTTCTTTCAAAGCCTTCCTTACTTCTTCGGTCGTTACTGGTGGGATGTCTATCTCCTGTGAACTACTGTCTCGTTCGGCATTATCCTGTATGTCCTGGCTACTGTACAGATCCCTATAGAACTCCTCGGCCACTGTGACTATCTTATCCCTATTTGTGATGACATTGCCTTGCTTATCCTTAAGTGCATACATCTGATTTTTCCCCACGCCAAGACGTCTCTTCACTGCTTTCAGGCTACCTCCGTTCTTTACAGCGTATTCGATCCTCTCCATATTATACTTCCGGATGTCAGCTGTCTTACGCTTATTGATTAGCTTGGAGAGCTCCGCTAGTTCTATTCTGTCAGCTGCGGTGGAGATTCTCATGGTTTGCCGTTTCCTGATTAGATCTTTCGTCTCCTGTGAAAGTTTACCAGTATCCTGTCTAGCCATAGTGCCCCCGACTTCTACTGCACACTCCGTAATAATGCGTGTAAGGTTGTCGCTGGCTTCCTGCGTCGTAAACTCGGCTTCCTCGTTAAGAGCGGAATATCGGTTCTGCAGCGCGATCCTGAATTCTTCTACTTTACGTCTTACTGTTAGCTCATTTATCGGCTTCTTTTGTACTAGCTTGTTGAGGTCCCTCCTCAAATCTAGCCTAATTCGGGATCTTACCATACGGTGGTCACTACACCTTACCCTTCCGAGCACTTCCACATCCTGCAGGATGCCAGGGTTATCGCATAATATGAAGTCTATTTCATTTTTGTGCTCCCCATTCGGGCTTCTCCAGGTCCACTTCCGACTCTCCCGTTTACAGAAGAAGGTATTCATTATGCGTAGGTTATTCCGTTCTGCAAACTCAACTATTAGGTCCCCCTGCTATTTCTACAGCCCAGACCATAGTTCCCAACTGCCTTGTCTCCAGCCTGATTCTTGCCTACTTTAGCATTGAAGTCCCCCATAACTACGGTATACTGTGTTTTTACTTTAGCCATTGCCGATTCCACATCTTCATAGAGGCGTTCCACTGCTTGGTCGTCGTGGCTGGATGTGGGCGCGTAGCCCTGCACCACCCTGAGCTTGTACCTCTTAGTTAGCCTAATTACAAGACCTGCTGCCCTTTCGTTAATGCTATAGTATTCGTCTATGTTGGTATTCGTCTATGGAAACAAAAATACGTTAACATAAATACCCGAGAAAGTGCTGGGGAAACAGCCCCGCCGGTAGCGTAGTGGTTATCAGACCAGACCGGTATTCTGGAGGTCGTGGATTCGGATCCCACCCGGCAGGCATTTTTTCACCACTTTCTTTTCGACTCAAAAAATTCTTCATCTCTTTCTATGACCCACCACAACCTCCCGTTTGCTTTCCGAGGTTTTCTCTACTGCCAACCCTTATTTTCTGTCCTATATATATTTATATATATATATATATATATATATATATATATATATATTGTAAGAGCGAATCTTCAACGTCCCGTCATCAGGCCATAGCTCAGTATTATGACTGGCCAATACCGCCTTCGTGTTTCGTTGTCGTCGCTGCATTGGGTGCGTCCATCATCAACTCATCGCTCGTCGTCTTTCTCGGACGCGCGATCATCGCCATCGTGGTTGATCCTGTTCTGGCCAGGGTACCGCTCGTCGAATAAACGTCGTCCTCCAAGTCTCCCAGCATTGCCTCTCAAGTGGTGGAGCGTGCGGTTTGATCCCTTGCCCTCCATCTCTGAGTGCACCCCTGGAGCTCCGTTCGGGTCGTCGCTTACCGCAAGACACCATGCCTATGACAGCGGAACCTTCCAGCGGAACCGGCAGCCGAACCGGCGGTGCGGGTTCAGCCGCCTTCCCACCTTACTTCGTAACCAGCCACCAGCGGGATCCGCTAATGTTCAATGGCCTTCCAGGTGAGGACGTCGAGGAGTGGCTTGATACCTTCGCACGCGTCAGCGCTTTTAACAGGTGGGACGACCACGCGAAGCTTCAAAACGTCTCGTGGTCCCTGGACAAAGCAGCCAAGACATGGTTTTTGAACAATGAGCGCCGTATCAGTGACTGGCCGGACTTCACGACGCAACTACGCCAGATTTTCGGCTCTTCCGCTGCTCGCTCTGAAGCCGCAAAGAAGCTGGAAAGCCGTGTCCAGCAGGCTCACGAGACTTACACCTCGTACATTCAGGATGTTCTTGCGTTGTGCCGCCGCGTTAACAGCGACATGTGGGAGGGAGACCGCGTTCGTCACATCATGAAGGGCATCAATCAATTTGCGTTCACGGCTCTCGCTCTTCAAAACCCGCCGACTGTCGCTGATGTAACCACGACCTGCCAAAGGCTGGACGAACTGCAGTCTATCCGTCTGCAGCAGGAGGTCATCACGCCGCAGTACCCCAGAGATGACAACCTGCGGGCGCTGATACGGGCTATCATCCGTGCAGAGCTCCGTGATTACCATTCTCCTTGTGCTCCTGGTGCCTATGTTCAGCCTTCTGCAACCGGCCTACGGGAAATTGTTAAAGAGGAACTTGCCGCTATTCCAGGCCTCACTCCTCCCGACCCTCCGACTCCTCTGGCGGTTCCATCTTACTCAGAGGTTGCTCGGCGACCATCCATGCCGCTGACCCCGATCCTGGCTCAACCTGCGACCAACTATGTGGCGGTCATTCCTACGGCTCTGGGTCCCCGTTCTCCCTACCAAGCATGGCGACCACCCCGACAAGACATAGCTGTGGGCCGACCGGTGTGTTATTACTGCGGTATACGTGGCCACATCTCCCGGTTTTGCCGCCGGCGTCAACAGGACGAGCGACGTGGCTACGACACCTACGAGCGCGATAACATGCGTTTTAGCTACGGCTTCCGCCAACAGCGGTATACGTCGCCGCCACGTCGTTCTCCCTCTCCACCTGGCCCCGCTGACTTTCCTCGCAACTCCCGAAACGAACGACGCCGGTCACCATCACCACACCGTCGGGCTGTGTCGCTTCTGCGACCAGTCTTGCGTTATACCAGCCACGCGCCGGAAAACTAGGTCCTGCAGTTTTGGGGGGCGAAACTGCAACACAAAGGGAAAATGTAAGACCCCCGGACCGGCCATGGAACACTTTGACTGTCATTGTTGAGGGAATTCCTGTTGACGCATTGGTAGACACGGGTGCCAGCATATCTATCTTTCATGAACGTTTGTGCTCTCGACTAAAAAAGGTGAGGACTCCTTATTCGGACCCAGCTCTGCGTAGTGCAAACGGGGATATGATTCGGCCTTCAGGATATTGTACTGCGCGCATACTCATCAATGACAGTCGTCACCACGTTCAGTTTGCAGTCCTCTCTTCGTGCGTCTATCAAGTAATTCTGGGTTGGGACTTTTTACGTTCGGCATCTGCTATCATCTCCTGTGGTCAGGCAATGATTGATATCGCAAGAACAGAGCTCGCAAGTGTCGATAGCGCGTCAGATCTACGTTTGGTGACGACCTCTGACTGTACACTTGTTCCTGGCCAAGAAGCTGTTCTTTCTGTGTCATCAGACCAAATTGGTGACGGCGACGTGTTGATTACACCAACGGGAAAATTCTTTGTTAAAGGACTGTTAATACCGCCGTGCCTTGTCTGTTTTTCTCGTGGATCTGCCTATCTCGCCGATATCAATTTGACGTCGGAGACCCTCTTGGTACCCCAACACGCCGCTATTGCTTCTGTACCCCCCGATGATGCCATAGACGTTTGTGCTCTTGAGTCTTTTGCAACAGTGGATAATTCTGCTGATCTTAAACCACCCGCTGTCCCTATTGGGGCGAATATCAATCCCGACCTTTCAACTGAGCAAACGAACTCCCTATTGACCCTACTGGAAAAGCACAAAGCTTTATTTGACACGAACTCTTCTGTTCTGGGCAGACTTCTCTGGCCACTCATCGCATCGAAACGGATGGTTCCTGTGTCGTCCGTCGGCGCCCGTACCGCGTTTCACCTAAAGAACGTAAAATTATTCAAGAAAACGTGGACGACATGTTGAAGAGAAATATTATTCGTCCCTCGGCTAGCTCCTGGTCATCACCTGTGGTGCTAGTTCAGAAGAAAGACGATTCCGTGAGGTTTTGTGTGGATTACAGGGCCCTCAACAAGATCCCTCGCAAGGATGTTTATCCGATGCCGCGCATCGACGACGCCCTCGACACCTTGCAAGGGGCAGAATTCTTTTCTAGTCTCGATCTCCAATCGGGATACTGGCAGATCCCCATGCACGAAGCTGACAAAGAGAAGACAGCTTTCGCAACACCCGATGGCCTCTACGAATTTAATGTAATGCGATTCGGGCTTTGCAATGCTCCCGCTACATTTAAAAGAATGATAGACAATGTCCTTCGTGGCTTTAAATGGAAAACGTGTCTCTGTTACCTGGACGACATTGTTATCTTTTCGTCCTCATTTGCCGAGCACCTTCAACGCCTGGACCAAGTATTAACTTGCCTGAGCGAGGCCGGTCTCCAACTCAATGCAAAAAAATGCCACTTTGCAACCACATCGATCAAAGTATTGGGGCACGTTGTGAGCAAAGATGGCATTCGCCCCGATCCGGATAAAACGAGAGCCGTAATAAATTTTCCGCGACCCCTTCGTCAGAAAGAACTTCGAAGTTTTCTTGAATTGGCTTCATACTTCCGTCGATTCATTCGGAACTTTTCTGCAATAGCTTCACCCTTAAACAAGCTCTTAGCTACTGGCACACCGTTTACCTGGTCTAACGAATGTGAATCAGCGTTCCTAGAGCTCAAAAAGGCTCTTACTTCTGCACCCGTACTTAGCCATTTTAATGACAACGCTCCGATGATACTCCACACCGACGCCAGTGGACATGGTATTGGTGCTGTGCTCCTGCAACGCAATGCAACATCTTTGGAGCAGGTGGTTGCCTACGCCAGCCGGACGTTGACGCCAGCCGAGCGGAACTACGCAATAACCGAGCAGGAGTGCCTGGCTGTAGTTTGGTTCCTTCAAAAGTTTCGACCATACTTGTATGGTCGTCACTTCACCGTTGTAACGGATCACCATGCACTCTGCTGGCTATCCTCTCTCAAGAATGTAACCGGACGCCTTGGCCGCTGGATACTTAAGCTGCAAGAGTACGATTTTGACGTGGTGTACAAATCCGGCAAAAAGCACTCGGATGCCGATGCACTTTCACGCTGTCCGCTGTTGTCAACAGAGGAAAGTTGTCAAGCGCCACCTCCGTCAGAGCCAGCTATTACTATTGCCTCCACCGAGCCCGTCAGCCCGGCGTTACCTTCTAATCTTCTCTCCTTACAACGAGCTGACACGTACTGCCGCAAATTTATCGACCTTCTAGACGGTTCAACCCAACCTCTCAACAGCCGTTCACGTCGACAACTGAACAAATTTAAACTCATGAATGGCGGCTGCCTTTACCACGTCAACTATCATCCTACTGGCGACAAATGGGTCCCTGTGGTTCCGCGTTCTCTTCGGCAAGAGATATTACGAACTTTTCACGACGATGCTACCGCTGGTCATCTTGCCTACATAAAGACATACGATCGCATAAAAAGCCGCTTCTTTTGGCCTGGACTTTCAACAAGTGTTGCCAAATACGTTTCATCCTGTGAACCGTGTCAACGCCGTAAACAACCCACCTCGAGTCCAGCTGGGACGCTACAACCCCTTCCCTGTCCTTCGACTCCATTCGAAGTTGTAGGGATCGATCTGTACGGACCCCTTCCAGCCACCCCAGCCGGTAATCGGTGGGTTGTCACCGCGGTTGACCACCTGACCCGCTATGCCGAAACAGCGGCTATTCGCACGGGTTGCGCTTCAGAGGTTGCGGAATTCTTCTTGCAAGCAATCTTCCTGCGCCATGGTCCACCTCGCGTTCTGCTTAGTGACCGCGGAAGAACGTTACTTTCTACTCTTCTTTCCGAAGTTCTTCGTGCCGCTGAAACCGTTCACAAGACTACGTCCAGTTACCACCCGCAGACAAATGGCATCACTGAGCGCTTCCACCGTACGCTTTCCGACATGATTTCCTTATACATTCGACCGGACCACACCAACTGGGACACCATCTTACCTTTTGTCACCTACGCCTACAACACCGCTGTACAACAAACCACAGGATTCTCTCCTTTCTTCCTTGTCTACGGCCGTTCCCCTTCTTCGGTACTTGACACATCGTTCCTTTCTGCACCCGGATCTTCTACTGCAAGCCTGCCCGACCAGTTTGTTTCCCGACTTGCGCACTGCCGCAGCCTTGCCCGTATGAACACAGCAGCCTGCCAAAACAGCCGCAAGTCCCGCTACGATGAGTGCCATCGTTCTGTCTCCTACCAACCTGGGGAAGAAGTCCTACTGTGCACCCCTCTTCGTGCCCCTGGGTTATGCGAGAAGTTCCTTCCCCGCTTCATTGGCCCCTACACAATCCTCGCGCAGACCTCACCAGTTAACTACCGCGTAACCCCTACTTCCGGTGTCAGTGACCGCCGGTGCCGTGGAACTGAGATCGTTCATGTTTCCCGAATCAAGCCTTTTATTCGACGGGCTTCCTCTACCTGACTGTGACGGCCAGGATGGCCGCTTCCGCGGAGGGGGGATAATATTGTAAGCGCGAATCTTAAACGTCCCGTCATCAGGCCATAGCTCAGTATTATGACTGGCCAATACCGCCTTCGTGTTTCGTCGTCATCGCTGCATTGGGTGCGTCCATCATCATCTCATCGCTCGTCGTCTTTCTCGGACGCGCGATCATCGCCATCGTGGTTGATCCTGTTCTGGCCAGGGTAGCGCTCGTCGAATAAACGTCGTCCTCCAAGTCTCCTAGCATTGCCTCTCATATATATATATATATATATATATATATATATATATATATATATATATATATATATATATATATATATATATATATATATATATATATATATAAATGTTTACAGGCTTCCGATGAACTCTTCCGGCCCTGTTTCTGCAAGGAAAGTAAAGCGTTTTTGTCCCCAGCACTGCCACGAAATGATTTCCGCTGAGTGCGATGAAGTAGGAAAGTTGTGCACTTCGACGTCGAAGTCGCACAAGTGCCTTTGAACATTGGCCCGTGGAGTAGTATATCGCAGGCAGTTGCATAAGTGGTGCCTAAGGTCCTCAGTCATAGAGCACACTAGACACAATGACGCCCATACCCAGCCGGCTCAAGAAAGAAGCTCCTGGTGTAAGCAACCTTCCCTCGCAGCCGGTAAAGCACGCCTTCAGTGCGCTTGGGCAGACCCCGTGGGTGCCGCAAATCGCACTAGTGGGCTATCACATTGAGAGGCGCGTTCCTTCTCAGAGGACCCTTCCAAGCCTACAGCAGGAGTTTGCATCCTAGGTCAAATGCAGCTCGTTCTCGTTTAGGCACACGATTACTCTTAAGCGATTGGACACTGCGAACACGAGTTTTGAATTGACGGGCTCCCTCAAGTAATCCTGGTATTAGATTTTTGCTGAATGTCAAAAATGTAGGCCATTATTCTGTAATTACTTAAGCAGAAATAATTTGCCTAGATAACTATATTCCTCAGCAATTTAAACGTTCGGTTTCCTTCTTAATGGAGGGACAGACAGGAAGACCGAAATACAGGTACAATATTATCGGCACGTTTCAGTAGCTGAAGAAAGACTATAGCCTTAAATAAAGAATTTCCTTCTCAAAAAAAGCTTTGAGGTTTGCCTCGGACAGGTGACCGTGTTGAAAATCACTGACTTTTCTGTTAAGCTGTTTGTGGGTGTCTGGGAGAAGGTTCTCACCATGGGTGAAAACAGGAGGGCCTTCTGAGTCTCACAAAAATAACGCTGAAATTATAAAACGGCAGCTCGTTGTGCCCCACACGTACAGAATATGGCCCTGTTTGAAAAAGTGGCAAAGCAATTTCTCTTTGAATTTGTGTTTGGTGCCACGGTAAAGATGCCCTGTTTTTGCGTGGGTGTTGAAAGAAGGGGTATGTCACATTTAGCGTATGGGTGGCGCTTCGGAAAACACGTTCACAGTTTGTGAAGTGCCACGTGGCTGTTTTATACATGGTAACGAACATTGCCAACGTGTCTATATCAGTCAAACTTGACGTTGTTTCATAATATGCCTGCATGAGCATGAATAAACATTCAGCACGGAGAACCTTTCATACGTTATGAGCGCATCGTCCATCCTCAGAGTGGAAACGTCTCTTCAAGGACGTTCCATTTTATGTTCCCACCGAGACCAAAATACACGTAAAATTGAAGAGGCTATCCATACTGCGCATACGAGTGACAAGTGTAACTGCTCCCTCAGCGCATCTGTGTAAAACTGTGAAGTTTGTTACCTGGACGTCACATAAATAATGGCTTGGCGCGTGTGGTGCCTGAGTCAAGCCGTACCGTATAGTTTTCTTAGTTCTCTTTTTACTTCAAGTACATTGCGCCTATGTTCGTTTAAATAAAACTTATTTTCCCTTCCAAAATACAGTAGATTGAAGGGCGAAAGTGATAAGTGCACCCAACATTCGCTGATGGTGAACCCAATCGATCGTCAAACCGTAAAATACAGTATTCGCAAAGAACCCATGCAACGATTATTCTTGCACTAACAAACGCATCTACGAACGACGTAAATTGATACCGATACGTTGTTTATGAGCTGAAGGTATACTAATGTACTCCTTCAAAAACTGACGCGTGAATTTTATTTTTCGCAATTGTAAAGTAAGAGTTTCCACTCTATGAAATCCCTGTTTCACGCGCGCTACATTTGTCTAGAGACGTTATCATAATTTTGCAGCCGACGAACTGGTCCATGGGAAAATGCATTAGGTTTTTACAGCACCCCATTGTCCCAGTAAGAAAGCTTTCGCCTATACACTTCAGTCCTACATATCTACTCATATTTGTTTTAAGTCTTTCATTCGCGCTTTTATGGATAATGGAACCCGCGGAAGCGGTGGAAAAACGAACACCGCACGGATTACGGGCGATACGTCTAGCACCTGCACAGGTCGGAATTACGACTCTAGAATCATTTCAAAAATTTTCCTTTTCATTGTTTCGCACTGCGCACTTGTACTTCACATTCACTTGGTTTCGGCTACGTGAAGGCCGAATGATGTAGCAATAAACGTCTGTTTTTGGCCGAAACGTAACATCACGTATCGTTTTCTGTTCTCTTAAATAATATTGTTGTCCAGCGAAACAAATAATTTGGCACCTTAGCTCTTAGACCTAAACTTTTATCACTCTTTACATGCGTTGGACGTACTGTATCACCCAGGGCTATTTATGGAACGGAGGTTTTAACGCAAGAACGTTTCTTGGTATTTAACTGTGCCCGACATATTGGCTTTGTGAATGAGCACCTGCCTTTCCAAAGCAAAGTGAAAATGAGTCGAAGTAATTTATATTATCACTCGGCGCAGTCGCTCCCTCCACGTATCTTCCACCACGAACCGACCTCAATTAAAACAAAAAACATCCTTCTACAGAACCATAAAACCTGCGAACCACAACCGGATGAACAGGTGTCTTTAAACGGATGTGTATAAACCGCCAGTGTGACTCTAGAATTGATAAAACACAGGACAAGATCGGGCGAAACAACTGCACACGCTGGCCGGACAGTGTACTATCAGCCGATCCACTTTGTGCGCAAGTTTGCTTCCAGCTCTGCAGCGGCTCAAAGAAAACCCGTTTGACCAACAGCTACTTAGGCTTTCACTCTGTTCTCATGACTTAAGGTGAGTATGTCGATGAAAAGTTTATTAGCGATCCATAAGGAAGGCATAACACACTGTCTCGAATACGTTTTCTACTACCAATAAAATATGGCGCTGCAAAAATTTGAATATTTTCTCTAATATTTGGAAACATGATAGTTCAGCTACCAATATATTTTATTTAGTACAGTTGCTTCTGAACTGAAAAGCATACGTTTGATTGAGGCCCAATGCTATACTTTTTGAGATGATAAGGGGGTGTGTTTATTATTGTCTCTGAATAGTTGATTAACAAAAAGGAGAACTTAGGACAAATACATCCAATTTATAAAAGATCATTGAAACTAACTGGAATGAGTAGCCTTCAAAACGTTCACATAATAGCAACTAGGTTGGAGCATAAGCGGTTGAATTTAAGCGTTGAATGCGAATTATGCGTTAGTCGGTGATATCAATTTTTTTTCTGTTGTACGCCCTGACAGGACCTTTGTCAGTAAATGCCTTGCTGCTACTGTATTTAAAACACAACAGGTCTACAAAGTACACTTGCTGGTATTACAAAAAAGAGAGACATGACGTACAACACCAACTAAATGGCTGGCGGTCCCGCGGGATCTGAGAGGAACGTGTCGTATTTGCTCAGGTTTCCTGGCCAAAGCTTCTCAGTGTAAGGTTTTGCACTCGGCTCCGCGTGTGGCAGATTTTTAGAACGCGCTTGGGGCGTCAGTTTAGTGTCGGCAGAGACACGTTTATATTGAAAGGTAAGGGTACTCACCTTGCCTACAGAGTATGCTTTGCGCGGCTCTTTTTTCTTGGGTCGCTTGCCCTTTTAAAAGAACACGTTTCATGTTTGTGTTATCCCGCGGTCATAGACAGGACACGACCACTTTCCGGCGGAAAAACAACTTGCCTTGTCATTTCATTTAACTAACAGACGGTTTTTCTTTTAAAGACAATAGTTTATTTTAAAGACAATAGAGAAGTGTCTACAAGCAGAAGCTCTCCAGGCCACAAAATTTGAAGCAACACTTCACACCTGTAAACAATATATGGCGGAAAAAAGACGTTAGTCATACTTGAGCCAAAACAGCAATACATCTGTGGTACTTGCAGCAATACTTTCATTAGAAATACAAGGCTGCTTTATTTTGCGACAGCAAAACAATGCTTTGAGCCCAAAATACCACATCTCGCACCCGTGCCTAGACCTTGGGCGGCATTCAGAGAAATCAAACGGTAACGAAAGGTTCCAATAGATTGCGGGCGAGGAGAGGGATGCGAGCAAATTGAATTTAGTTGAGCAAACCCCGCCGTCGGTATCGGTACGGGGAATGAGACGGGAAGGGAGCAGAACTAGAGATGGGCAGAAAAAGAACACCGGCAGTATATTGCAGGCAGGGAAATGAGAGGACGCCCGGGTAAAGTTTGCAGAGAAGTCAGCATGCGTGTGGACATTTTTTTTAATAGTGCAAAAAAAGGATATCGTTCTATGCATAAAAATCAATAAGGTTAACGTGACCAGGTGCTTTTTTAGGATGTTATCTCATTTATCTGATATTTCATTCTTGGATACCGTTCAGTTATGCCTTCATCCTTTGGTTAGCGGCAACTTCTCTCCGTTGGATGCGCATTTAACCTTATAACAGTAACACCCATTACGAAATATTTCTGCCTTGGCAGACGCTGTGCACGGTATAATTAGCGCCACGAATTTGGCTGCTCTGCCGCTAAGTCAGGTATAGCTTGAAAATAGTGAGGGTTTAATCAAGGTGACGGGAATTATAACTAAATATAAAAAAATTACACCCACCTCAGTGGAGCTACAGACAACATGCCGACAGTTTTGTGGTGCCATAAATTTTGACATCCGTATGCGTACCCTTAGTGGTATACGCCATGTAATGTGTACGACTGCTGACTTTCCTGGAACGATGAAAACTGAAGTGTCCCGGACTATCTGCTCCTAACAATGTGACAGATATTATTGTAGTAGAAATTGTGAGATCATCACCAGATTGCGCAAATGATTGCATTTGTATTGCAACTGCAATATCTTTCATTCCATTGTAGGGCTTCGAGAGATTGAGATATATATATATATATACATATATAATGGTAGCAAAATTGTGCTTTTGTTTCTTGGAGTTCATGGCGAAAAAGGCACGCGGCATACCATTTGAACTATACAGGACCTGTTTACGGTAGGTAAAAAGAAAGAACTGTATTTCATACCTGAGTACTACACAGAAAGCGGCTAAATAATTAAAAAAAATGTTTTTATTTCGACTGACCCATATATACTTTACCGATAGCTTACTCCCTATTCTTGTAGTTTTTTCCCGCTGCGTACCATTCGGTGACCTCGACAACTCGACCGCCTTTTCTGGTTACTTGAGACCAATATATAGTAAGTTATTGCGGGCACGTGAATAACTTTGCTGGAAATCTATGAGTTATTCCTGACTTTTGTTTGTTTTTGCCATTCAACCAAGAAAACAATTAAAGAAAAGTCCCAGGTTTACCCCACATACCAAGCCAGCGGCCCAGAAATATTTGTGGCTCCCTGCAATTCTCAAAGTTTTGATTCAAGAAAAAATAATAGCACACGTGAAATAAGTATTTATGCTGGTCTTCTGGCAAACACCTTTCTCTATTTAATGTACGGCCCTAAATGGTCGCACAATTGTTTGTTACACTAATAGTAACTGAAGTCACTCACGTGCACAAAGATTTAGCTTTCTAATGGACGGTATCAGGATGTTGAGATGGTCGCTAGATAATCGAAAGCCATCAGGACAAATGCGAGATAAGCAGATTAAAATTGTGCGGCACGCGTGCGGCATCTGCTCGTGATTTTTCCCTTAGCTCTCGTGGCTGGTTCTCCCCTTGCGCATACGGAATAAAGGTGGCCATCCCACAGCTAAGTCTGTCTCCATTCACCGCATTAGGCTTAAAAAGCACACATCAATACCTCCTAGTAGAGGTATTAAAGATATCACAGCTACCTCACAGCAGCAAAGATAGAATAAGACTCAAAGTATCGTCAGTGCCGTGCTGCACTCATGCTGAATTTTGTTGTTTAAAAAATAGAAAAAATACCAATAGGTCCACCAATATCCACGGAAAATCCAAAAGATACGGTGGCCTATGGGAACATCCTAATAGAGAGATGAGGAGTGGTCGCATCTACTGGACTTGAACAAGCACTAGGACGGCGATGCGGGTATTTAAGTGGTTTCTTGAATTTGGAAGAACGCGTTAGAGCATGCCATGCCGGCGAATTAAAGGCAAAAAACAGAACCGCGGAACAAACCACGAGGACATATGCAGGTAGCTTCTTGAATAAAAAGTTCGTATAAGCTTGAATTCTTTTGTCACCCGAGACTTGGTTTCCCCCGCAATAACCGGACCTGCTATGCAGATTCAATTTCTAAAGCCCCAATAGCGCTTCGGAATATCTGCGTAATATTTTAGTACTTGCGGTGTTGGAGTGATTGTATGATTTTGGCGGGAATAATATTTATTTCAGCGAGAGCATCAAAACAATTTTTTTTATTTCAAACCAAGAAGGCATCTGAGAACTATCTTCTGGGAGCTACAATTAATGAAAAAAACTTACAATCCTTAAAAGACATCGTCACTTCTCAAGAATATATAAGCTTTCATGAGATTTACTTCCTATTTTCAACAGGAAGTTGTCCTTTTCAGGGTGTCAACACACCTATCTGTGCTCTGGTTTAGTCAATTTTCCTAACAAATAGTGTCAACTGTTGGCCTCTACCCATTTAAATTCATTTTGATAGGTTCTGTAGTCAGCGTTCAAGTAATCAAACCTCAGAATATTTTTATTTCATATCTTTGAGCAAGAGGCTGAGGCAGATTGTGTCGTTTGATGGTAAAAGCCTCTTGCCATACCTCAACACTGTGTTGATCAGTGTAATTTCCACCCATATATTTACGTGCCTCCTAGTTATTTGAACACGTATATGAAACAGTTCACGGCATTTAAAAAGTTCGCTAGGCACGTTTTGTACCTTCCAAACGGAAACAGCGCAGCGCTAGGCTACGGATTTAGTTGGGTCGGTTCCGACATGGGCCAACGAAACACAGATTCTTTCTTTCACAGGGTTTTATTCACTTCAGGCCACCGTACGCATTGTCCTTGCATTGTCTGCTCCCCATCGTGGATCTATTTTGCCCTTACCAGCTTCTCTCAGCATTCCTTGCAGCATGCCTGTGAACAAGGCTATTCGTATTGGTTCCCCGTTTACCTATAATAATAGTAATAATAATAATAATAATAATAATAATAATAATTTATTCACTTTACATATGCAAATACATGATCCAGCCCGCGTAAGCGTGTGGGGGTCGCTTGTGTGCGTGGCTGGGCAGCCCAGCGAATCACAGTTTGTGATTGAACATAATAAATATACATATAGCCATTTACAACCAAGTACTAGATTTCCAACATAAGAAAACAAGCTCGATAAATGAGAACACGAGTGGGAACATACAAGACATGCGAACACACTGCAATTAAGGAAGCTTCGCAAGAAAGAAAATAATACAATCGTTACATAAAGGAATGCCAGCTTGGTGTTCAAACACAGTAAGAATTACAAACGGAAGAATGGGAAACTTTATGCGTCTGTGCTCAACCACTGTCGAAGCAAGCGTTTCACTGTGGTGAAGTTAGGGATATTGGGGTCAAAGTGAAGCTTATTAAAATAAAATGGAATATAGAAGCGGCGACTCCTTTTACCGAAATTGGTGTACACACGAGGTAGGACGAATCGTTCAGTGTAACGTAGCGGCTTTACTTTAATGTTTACTACTTTGAATGAATCATCAAAATAATTTTTCATTATTACATCAAAAATACACTGCTGGTGCACAGACAACATGCCAAAGAAATACATAATTGATTGAAGATCGTAATCATGGTATCGCGTACCATATGCAAGGTTAACAGCAATTTTATTCAATATTCGGGTTATAACGTTTAATTTGCAAGGGGAAGCAAAACCATAAACAGTCAAACCATATTTGATAATAGACTCACCTAGACATTTGTACACCATTTTTCTAACGGAAACGTCACAGCACGACCTCAAAGAATACAAATATATACAAATCAAACGCAACCGTTTAGCCACCTCCTCAATTTGCAGACTCCAAGATAATGTGTCGTCAAAGATCAAACCAAGGTATTTAACGTTGTGTACAAGATCAAGTTCAGAGCACGAACAACCGAAACATTGAGTACCATGGAGAAAAACAGAGTAAGTCGGCGCTGGGGCTTTATGCGGGCTATGAAAACATAATAACTTTGTTTTTGATGTGTTAACAAATATATTCTTTATGTTGAACCAGTCGACCAAAACACAAATGTCCTCTTGAATAATTCGAGCTCCATCATCGTATGTGTCGCAGGCCAATGCAAGAACTCTATCATCCGCGTAAAGAAAAATGCTTGATTTCAAAGGAAGATCGCCCAGTTGTTTAACATATATATTAAATAATAAAGGCCCCAGCACAGACCCCTGTGGTACTCCATGGTCTATGGGAAGCGTATTACTACTGCAATTTGAAATACGGACGCATTGAGCACGATCGGAAAAGTAATTATTAAAAAACTGCTTATACGGTCCTCTGAAACCAAAGGTATCTAATTTCCTTAGCAATGACTGGTGGTTAATTGTGTCAAATGCCTTTCTCAAATCGACGAAAAGGCAAATTACCATTTTGTTATTATCAAAGTTGCTGCAAATGTAATCGTTAAAGTCTTCCAATAAATGTGTAGTGCTCAGTCCTCTGCGAAAGCCGAATTGAACAGGGTTTATTAAATCGTATTTAGTGCAAAATGAAATCATGGACTTATACACAATTTTCTCTAAAATACACGATAAGGAGCATAAAATAGCTATCGGTCGGTAGTTATCATACAGTTTTTTAGAACCTTTCTTATGAAGGGGTCTAATCACACTGACTTTCATTTTATTCGAAATTTCACGAGTAGCCAAGATTTTATTTATTATATAGAGCAATATAGTTTTCAGTTTCTCAAAGTTACAAAACAGGTCTCGAATTCTAATTCCATCAAATCCAGCTGATTTAGTTAGCGGTATCGATTTAACAACATCCTATAACTCAGACTCATTGACTGTGGGAAAATAGGCTGATTTTATATTTGATGGCGAAGTATATTCATCAAAGCGATTCGCGTTTGCGAGGTTAGTAAGTTGGTTAATTGATCGGACAAAGTGATTGTTAAGCTCATTCGCAAGTGTCACGGGAGCTATATCCGGAAATGTTTCTTGGAGCATCATATCAATGTTCTTTTTTTGCGGTCTTCCTACAATACTATTAACGACACCCCATTTTTTTTCGTATGTCACGGCCGCATGCTGTAAAATGTTTAAGATGATATAATTTTTTAGCTAACCTTATTTTTGCTGTTATTTTGTTTCTAAGTTGCCGAAACTCTTCCTTTAAAAGGGTATTTTCAGGATTTGTTTG
Source organism: Haemaphysalis longicornis (assembly GCF_048455015.1). Classification (NCBI taxonomy): domain Eukaryota; kingdom Metazoa; phylum Arthropoda; class Arachnida; order Ixodida; family Ixodidae; genus Haemaphysalis; species Haemaphysalis longicornis. The sequence goes on along the minus strand of NW_027526407.1, from coordinate 116,687,182 downwards.
CCACTTTTTTTGCAGAATGCTTTTATATTTACAAAGCGAAATTATTTCTACATTGATCCATGGGCTAGATTTATTTCTCCGTGTAACCGGTATTTTAACCTTTGAGTCATCGTAAATATTTTCGAATGTTTCAACAAACAATCTATAAGCTTCTAAGTGGTCGTAGTGTAGCAGGGAATCCCAGTTAAATGATGCGATTTTTCTGTCTACCTTTCCAGAATTTACAATAACTTTGGTATCACCTTCAACATTATCGTGTACATTATTATGTCCTAACACAGACATAGCAATAATATAATGATCAGAGACCTTTTCTTTAATTATACTGCCTAGGGTAGTTTTTTGGGGCACCCTAATATTTATATGATCAATACACGTCCTTGTCAATCGTTTGTTTAGTATTTCTTCACGTGTATATCCTTGAATCAGATTTTCGAAACCATGACTTGCCAATAATGTTAAGTAGTCAGTAACTCCTGGCTTAGATGAATTAGATGTGTCAATGTTAAAGTCGCCAACTAAAATTACCTGTTTATTGCAACTGTGTTTGATTAAGAAATCATGCAGTTCGTGAAGGAAGACAGATATATCCCTATTCGGGGGTCGGTAAACGCAACAAATCAGGAAATCTTCGCAATCTTTAGTGATAGAAACAGCAATTACCTCTGCCTGACTGAACTGGACTTCTAAACGTTCAATCAGCCAAGTGCTCCGCACAAACATTCCAATACCACCTCCTTTCCTACCTTCTCTACATAGACTAATTAACTGAAAATTGTTAAGAAATATTTGAGAGCATTCAGATTTGCTGACATTAATTTCTGTATGAACAAGGACATCCAATGAAAGCAGCCTGCAATCAAGGTAAACCTGGAGCATACCCCAATGTTTCTGCAAACTTCTAACATTTACGTGAACTAAATTGAATACTACATTGCTACAATGCTCAGAAGCCCATTCGCGTTTTCTGTTTTCCCATTCAATGACAGATTCTAAAGTTTCAGTCATCAATTCCAACTATTTTACACAAGTCGGCTTCACACTTAATGCGGATCGGTGACATCCTTTCATCTTTCTTAGCATATATTTTCCCATTTCGGACCCAAACGAAGCGGTACTGGTTCGCGGTAGCCTTGTTCTTTGTTAGCCAATAAAGATGTTTTGTGCGAGCCGTCAGGTTTTCGTTCACGAATATCTTTTCGTCCCTCAAAAAAGTCCTTTTCTCAAGCCATTTGTCCCTTGTGTCAAGCCTAGTGAAGCGAACTAAAATAGGCGCAACAGCATTAGATCGGGCCTTGACCCTGTGAACAGCCTCTACCTCTTCAGGACGGGGAACCGGTAGTTTCAGCTTATTAGCTAATGAACCCAGGACACCTCGGAGGTCTTCCCCGTTGGTTTCTTTAATGCCATGAATCTCAACTTTATACTTGCGGGAGTACTGTTCTAGTCTATCCACTTCATTTTCAAGAAAAGAAATTCGGGCGCTTTTGTCAGCCACTTTCGTTCCAAAGTCATGTGTTTTCTTTGTTATGTCTTTTATTTCCGCTTTCTGTCCTTCCAGCGAACGAACAATATCATCATATTTTGAAGAAAGCGTTTCTAAACTCGTTTCCATGTTCTGGATTGTCTCTGCCTGCTTAGCGATACTATCGTTTGTGGCTTGGTGCTTTTATAGTTGCTCTTCCTGGTTTCTTTCAAGAGCGTTCAAACGCTGAAGAACCATATCTAGCTTTGCCATTACGTCATTCAAAGAAGGTTCGTCATCACTACCGGTCGAGCTAGCGGCAGCGCTGGAGCCAACTCGTCCAGGCACGTGTGATTTAAGCTCAGGGGAATTACAATTTGGGCATAACCACGTGTCGAGCCCTTCCGCTGACATTGCTTTGAAACCCTTCTTTGTGACACCAGAGCATTTACCGACATGGTAGTGATTCCCGCAAGGCTTACAGGTGAGACACTGACCGTCAGGATCGACAGGCTTCATGCAAGAAAGGCAAACAACATCGTTCGGCATGATGAACAAATGGTGCAGTCCGGCAGAGCCACTACCGTAAGACAAATAAGTCACAATGCCTTACCTAGGCGAGAAAACAAACGCAGTTTAGCACGGTTATCGTGCTCCGCCCGACTGCAGAAGCCGATCAGCAGGCGATGGTTTTTAAGCCTTGAAATGCCGGGTGGCTTGCGCTGACTGGCTGACATCCGGTTGACGTAAGCCCAGATAGCGTGGTGCACCCGGGCGCTTGACTTGGCGATTCCGTAAATGTGCTTCGAAGCGGCGACAGCAACCAAACGGGAGACCTAGGCGAGAAAACAAACGCAGTTTAGCACGGTTATCGTGCTCCGCCGGACTGCAGAAGCCGATCAGCAGGGGATGGTTTTTAAGCCTTGAAATGCCGGGTGGCTTGCGCTGACTGGCTGACATCCGGTTGACGTAAGCCCAGATAGCGTGGTGCACCCGGGCGCTTGACTTGGCGATTCCGTGACTGTGCTTCGAAGTGGCGACAGCAACCAAACGGGAGACCTAGGCGAGAAAACAAACGCAGTTTAGCACGGTTATCGTGCTCCGCCGGACTATCGTTAGAAACTTATCGGTACAAGACATGAACGGGGCTTGCACAAGTATTCACGAATAAATTTTTCTCCGACGCTTTCTATGTCTCCCTGATTGCGTCCCTGCGCGCCCCTAAACAAACTGTACAAAAGGCAACCTTCTTCAACGATGAATGTAACCGTGGCTGAAGTGAGAGAAAACTACTCCCGTGGTCAAAATCAAACCGAGCTCCCTTACGTTATAAACGCGGCGTCTAATACTCAATGCATGCTACGAATTGCTGTGAGTTGCGCGGTGATCTCGCAGAGCGGGGATCGAAGCGGAAGGATATCGAACTATACCCTGGTTTCCGTACGGGAGGACGCAGGGAAAGCGCACATTTTTTGGTGCCCTCCGCCCGCACTCAGTTCCCGTTGCCCTCCTACGTGCTTCACTGTTCGGAACCAATGGGCACTTTGCCGACGATAGATTCCCTCCGAAGCCACAGGAGGTGTTGTCATGTGTTGGCGGCTTTATGTTCTCCGAGCTTGAACGCCAGATTTACTGAAGGAGGAGTTTTACTGGATTTGTACATATGGTAAACCTTGGCCTCGTATCTGCTGGTTTCGCTGCAAATGTTGTTGAATTCGATAGCCTTCTGCTATCCCTGCAATATCAATGTCTCTCCTCTTTTAAAGTGAAAGCTTTTGTAGTGGAACAATTGGCGTTGTTTGAAAACAAAAACAAACATACACACAAAACACAAGTTAGCCTGAATGGGAGTTTCTTGGCTGGAATACGTCTTTTAAACTCCTCACGACAGGCGGCCTGCTCCCACGTGTGGTAGTATGATGGTAAAAAAACTGCCAGTTTACACCGGGGGCCACAAGCCGTCGTAAATAAGCGCATTTACCACGGTTGTACCTCTTCACAAAACGCAGTATTTGGCTGTGATTACTGCGTTTGTCCTAATGGGAGTATTAAAAACTCTCACACCTCCTCCTTTACCCCTTCCTCCCCTGCGCGTCCTTACAAAATGGCTGCCAGTTGGTGTCGTGTGTCGTGTGAGCTCCAGCGAACATTTTGGAACCAGCCTGGACTGACGTGCGACGGACTGCAACGTCGCCTCCGTGTCACCGACCTTCGAGCCAACGGAATACGCCAGCTTGCCGACGCGAGGCCTAAATGCAGTGATCGCTGAGAGTGGCTCGTTAAAAACAACGCAGTTGTGCCTCTGCGAGGTGGTTGAAGGTAAGATTTTCACGTTTTTTATTGTACGCAACATTTTGGGAGACTTGTGCCCCTTCTAGCGTCAAATAAACTCAACGTGTTTCCCGCGCCACTGCATGGGCGATTCTCCGCCACTGGAGGTGAGCGTTGTGCGTGAAAGACGGCACCTGCCCGGAACGTCATTGGGGAGGCCGAACGGTGTGAAAGCAATGCGTATTTGCGCGGGTCTCGAGCAGAACACTCACTCATTCACACTCGCAAGCAGAATGAAAAGTGTCCGAACTCTGGACGGCTGTTAGGTGTTTTTGTTAGGCTGTGTCTGTGGCTTACTCGCAGGCGAGGGTGAAGTTGGCCGGTCAAACGTCGCAGGGAGGCCGCTTTTCTTGAGAAGTAGGTGTGGTGCCAGCCGCGCCTGCTACGAGGAAGGTGACTGCCGCGTGCCGCCGGCGATTAGTTGCTTTCACTGGAAAGGGAGAAAGTCGGGGCCCCGTGGGAGCTCTCCGTACGCTAGGCGCGTGTAACTATAACCAGCAAACGCCATTCGAGTGAGCATTCTGTAGAGTCGACAGACGACTGCTTATTTTATTTTTTTGAAGGGGGGCAGGCGCAGGCGTCACACCGACCGAAATTTTTCCTTAACTTTCGGTGAGGGGAGAGAGGGGCAGTGCGGGGGGTAAAACCTGAAGCTCGTTCCCAGAACACTACACGCAAGGAAAAGAGGGAAAGGAAGCATTTTGAGAAGTTTGTCGCCACAAGGGTCGCGCACCTTTTTGAACAGCAGAACACTTCGTTTTGACGAACTAGTGAGCGCAGGTGTCTCGGACAGAAGTGCAATTTTGCGTAGCTTTAAACAAACATTCAGACATTACGGAAAGTTGGACACAAGAGTGACAAGTTCAGCGTCTTTACAGTGCCGTTTCTTTTTTTTTTTCAGGTCAGATGCCCAAAATGCTTATGTATTTGTTACCGCAGATTTAAAGCGTTTTGCTATCCCTCTAATGAATGTGCTGCTGTGGCTTCCAGGGGAACGTGCCAGGAGCTGCGGCAATGTCAGCGTTTGGGAGCCAGGTGCAAGCAAACAGCGCACCGACGACATGCTGACCTCAAATGGCTTAAATTTTTTTCGTTGAGGAGTGTTGTAGTAGATAAAGTTCTTACCAAGATACCTTGTGTTCTTGATGTAGGTGTTTTGTTGATTCAGTGTTTTATTGTCTTATTAACGTGTTCACACGTATATCGTATTCATGTAATTTTTATGCAATAAATTGACTGTGCAGAAAACAAACTTTTCACGTTTTGCCATTCAACATTTGAAGCGGAAAAAGACTACAAATTACGTGATCCCCAACGAAAAATAAAAATGCGGCCTGTGCCCTTATTAAGAACTCCCAAATGCAGTAATAAATTCCACTGCAGCGCATATATATGAAGCGCACAAAAACACACAAAAAACCTCGAATGCAGGTCAACACTGCTCCCAATGCGCCCCCTGAAAACTCCCAGTTGGAGGAAACAATACACTCCCAATGGTACCCCTCGAAACTCCCATTGTAGTGGCAGTAAAATGAAACTCCCATATGCTACTGAAAAAACTGCCTAAATAATGGGAGTAAGGCGAAACTCCCATTGGAAGGAGTTTTGAAAACTCCGAATTGGTACTGAGTTATGACACAAGCCATTTACTCCCATTCCGGCTTATTTGTGTTCTGTGTGTATGGATTGCCCCTTGGATCGGTTGGAAGGCTGAAGAGCTCTGATAAGACCTCTGGCCGACGGCGCGTGCGTGAAACGGGGCTTGCATTGTGTCAAAACAGTAGTAGAAAATCGCGAAAAAATAACAGTTCTAGATACGACTATGCACGCATGAAATATCAAGAAAGAATACAATAGTGCACTTAAATCTCACAAACCACGTATCGGTGTACACTTCAATCGTTTGTTGGCGCATTTAGGTAGTTCGCGAAAACACGTCGCATGCATTTGTTCTTCATTTTCGATTTGCGTCTTGGTAGGTTTGAAGGTAATTGTAAGCTATTTTAGCGAAGGTTGCACGAACTTTAGTCGAAGGTTCTGACGCAATTTTGTGGCAGTTTGATGTCAAAAAGCTTCACGCTTCTTTAATTTTTGTTTAGGAAGGGATATGGTAAATTTTGTTCGGCCAACCTCTCATTTACTTTCTCCCTTTCTCAATGCTACCACAATAAACATAGTGGACGTTTGCTCAGGTCTATTCAATCACATTGGAACCGTTTGTTACTGTAGGATTGCTCGAAATGCCGCCCGCGGGTGCTTTCAAAATTGTTCGATGAAAACTGTTTTGAATACAATTTTTAAATCACCAAACAAATAAACAACGCAGCCAAACATTAAAAATGATAACAAAATTGCAAGTATTACTTAGATATTGATGTTTTGCATACGTATGCCGCAAGTTTTGTTTGTTAAAGAACGTTGAAAATTGCACCTATCACCTCCAGACTTATAAGTTTCCAAAGGTGTTTTCTTTTTAAATTTCCATTAAATGGGTTTGTTCACCTTTTGCTCTCGCGGCTGAATCGAAACACACAGACGAACAGACGACTAAACCTTTCGGCTTGAAGTAGCCCAAAAAAGACTATCGTCTTTAAAAAGATTTCGTTCTAGAAAATTAGTCACTATCTGCCTAATCAGCGGACACAAGCAATACGGTCAGCGAGCTCCGGTTGGCGTGCCTAAAGTTCATTGGGCTCTCAGCACTGGGGAAGATAAAACCTCTGTGTTTGAGACAATGCCTTGCTGTCGAAGGATGAGGTATACATCTTGAGGTTGAAGGATGTACAAGACTGATGCCAAAATATTTATAAAGGCAGACGCACGTCCAGCACTAAATCTTACCTTCACACTAAGAATCTACGCGACGAAGAGAGTTAAGAAATTAGCAAGAAGAAAGAAGTGGGGCGAAGTAAATAAGGATACGATGCTCAGCGCAAAGGGGGTACGGGTGTCATTACTGCAGCAACAAAGATGCTTCATTTACGTGTTGACGATAGGTGACATGGCCATTCCTAGTACATGGGCATTCCTAGTGCAGCACTACAAAACGCTCGGTCGAGAACAATACCAGAGGGCATTCTATCTGCGCTGTACTGATGGGCGGTCACTGCAGTGGTGCGGGTCACTTTCGAGAGATCGAGAGCATGTTTACGAGACATTCGGTCTCTCAATAACTGTAAAAAGGCGACAAACAAAGCAGCATGGGAGATTTTTTTCAACCATAATACTTGCCTCAACTTTCTCTGCCTACGAGCGCACGTCATTTCCGCTGTCCCAGATTCTGAGCCTGCAGCTTTCGTGCTCCAGCGTAAGGAGCTCGAAGAGGAAGCAAATGATTTTTATTATGACCACGAAAAAATTATAGTGAAAGCGGGTGCTGAGTCTCGTGCACCGCTTGCTCTTTAATTACAAAAAACAATGAGGATACCCCATTACGATATCACCTGTGGGCAATGGTCACACTCCATCGTATTGGTACACAAGCATGACAGCTCCCATGATGGCCCTACCAACAACATCTGCAAACTTTGCGGATTACCTGACAGCCAACAAGTCGCTGGCCTCAACCTCTTGCACAACCTGCGAATCTAGTTTCATGCTCAAATGGTTGTACCGGTCAGGCCAAAATCGCTGAGGGAGTGGACATATCGGAAGAGTCTAGAGAGCACCGGAAGAAGGAACCAGACGCTTTTTACTGTATTTGAAAAGACGGCCTATCACACCACATATAATGCAACCAGACCTCCTCCGTCCTTTCTCCAATTTCTGCCTCACGTGAGGACCAAATTCAGTGCACTAAGTGTAAATAGGTTAATAAATACTTGTGATAACAACATCATGCAAAAGTTTTCAGAGCACATCACTTGAGCTCTGTCGTGCTGGACGGTAGATTCAATACAGGGATGACCTAGGGTAATTACACGCCGCTTGAAGCCCTCTGTTTACATAGATGCTCTCCGAGAACATCTATTGGTTACAGAACTTGTGTCGTTAGATTGGTTTAAGGGTTTATATTTGAACTAAAATAACATGTGTGTATTTTAATATCAATAACGGTCTTTTTGTATTTGCCTGCAGAGTCACATAACTGAAGAGATCAGAAGATGTCGACCATTGCATTTCCTGGAGTGAAATTTGGCCTCCTCATTATGGCCTTCTTTTGGTGTGCACTGGCAGGGTCAACTGAAGATTTTCTTAAGGTATGGAAAAACACTTTTTAAGGCACGTGGACGAAATACATTTGGTTCCTTAAACAAGCACTACGCCTTTGATAAAATACAAGTTCAGAAGGCAGGTTGAAACCCGCGGGAATAGGATTCGTGAAGCGGTGTTCTGTCGAGGCCTCCGGTCACAACTACTAAGGGCGAATGGCCTCCTCGTTGCTGCCGGTGAGAAGAACGGGCCTGTGTCCCCAGTGTCCCTGACAGACGCATCACGGTGTGCAATAAGTGAGCGTTTGTCAAGGCACCACGGAATAACTCCCGCATTTGTAACAACCTGCTATTCCACCGCCTCTGGTTTCGCTTATTTTATTAGCCACACACCAACCAGTGGCGGGTTGCATGAATTTGAGCCAATGTGCTTACGCGTAAATGTTTTCATGGTCTTCTCATTCTCTTTTTTTGGTAGACGTCATTCGATTGCTTCTTCCTTCTGAAAGCTGTTCAATAATGATGAATAGCATCGAAGCACCACGTCACGCAAAAACCGCCAGTCTTTACCTACCACGGTATGTCGACCTAGTCAGGCGCGTGCAGCAGCGAAACGCATGGAATTAGCAGCAGGGGTGCAAAAAAGCGTGTCACGGACAGGAAGCCAATCCAGGAGCGCAGTGGGACGTGCCATCAAGCCTTAGTGTGTAAAACATGCTAGCGGAGCAAAGTAAACGAAAAACGTAGGGGAAAGGATGATGTACGTAACTATCGCGCCGGAAGGCACTGCAGACGCGTGGCGGGTCACGACCTCAAGCGTCGCGGCAGCTGCGATCAACGGTGACGTGCTACTTGGACAAAAACTAAACGTACACACCACCTGTCCATGAGGCCCGGATCATTAAATCGGCGTAGAAGAGCTTCCACTCGGCCTACTCCGCAGTAGGCATCCGCTGTTAACTCATGGGCATGTACGACACGTTAGACTTCTGCTAAGAGTGGGGGTAATGTTTCCGTATAGATTGCGCGTAGAAAATAACACCGAGGGCATGCGCACTTGTAACCAGCGCTGCGCGTGCATCGTTGCAAGGGCGTTTACGGTCGAACTAAAGAGTTTGCGATGAAACGTGCAGCATTGGGAGGCAAGATAAGCCAATATAATATGACGAATGTTTCAAGCCTCCCCTTTATTAAATCATTTTTAAATGCGAATGCATTTCTTAGTCGAGCCATGTCAGGCGCCGTGCGGCGTCCACGCGCCCGCAGGTGTTATCTCTCCGCTCTCACCCCCTCTCCCATAGCAACAGCTGCGAGCGCGCGCGCTCCTCCTCTCCCCTAGCAACCGGAGCAGGTGGTGCGGGCGGATCAGCGGCGAGTGAGTGGAGAGGAGGAGCGTGCTCGGGCGTGTGAGGGCGCTCGCATCGCGGGAGCTCGCCGGAGCTCCCGCGTGTGTGGGAGAGTGTAGGCGAGGGTAGGCGCGGTGCTTCGGTGCTTCTCCTCTCGACGCTCGCCCCCCTCTCCCGTTCGCTCGGTCGCAAGTATATATAAATGGAATGTCTGCCGGCAACGGTACCTCGAGCAAGAAGTGTAATACAATCCAGTTCGAGCATTACACCTCTCCCTGGAGGTGACGTCACTGTAGTGGCTTCAACGTCATCTTCAACCGGAGGAGAAGAAGAAGCGGAAGACAAGGCTGCGAAGCGAAGAGCGCGTGATGCCGAACGCAAGCGCTTGAAGCGAGCTGCCGACGCCGAACTCCGTGCTCGGGAAGCCGCTGCGAAACGCCAACGCCGAGCCGAAGACCCCGAAATACGTGTTCGACATGTGCATTCGCATTTCCTCACGATTCCCTTCGGGGAGGTGGGGTGAATTTTTTTTAGTGTTTGTACTGGCTACAATGGAAAACCAGACAAAAGCGCGAAATCGAACGACACAGGCAAGCGCCCTCTCTGTCTTTTGCCAGGCCGTGAAAATTGGGGAAATGGAGCGAAATGTTTGCTCACGGATTAATATGGCGTTAACTATGTTAATCTTACTTTCAGTTTTTGCACAATATGCGAATTGTCATGACTTCGTGCTGCAGCATTTTCTAGGGCTGATACAAATGGAATCTCCCTTATATATTTCAAAAAATTTCCGCCTTCCTTTTGTTAAAATAAAAGTGTTGTAGGAGCCAAAGATAGCATTCTACGAAAACCTCAACACATTTTCGAGCCTGCGAACATTCATTATTCTACGAGCTGTTATTGAAATTGTCAAGTTCTCACTGAGAGCAATATTTATTTAAATCTATAATTTCTGATTGAAAGAAGCAATATAAATATTTAAAAAAATATTTTCTAACAATGCCGGAAGCGTATTCCCACGATGAACAAGGCATGCACACATCTAGAGACCCGCAAAAGAAAAGGCAACTTTTTACTTAATCTGTTCCTATTTCACAAAACCAATTACCGAACTGAAACACACAAGCAGGGCCAGTGACAAATGAAGTTTTTTTTAGCTGTACGTTTGGTTTTCCGTATCAGGTTTTTGCTGTTGGTGAAAACCATAAGAGTCATCCCTCGGAGCGCCGCAGTGTTTTCAACCACCGAGATCACACGCGTTATAGATATAGCCTGCTTTTGTAGGATTAGTGATAAACTAAATAATTTTGAAATTTTGTAGTTCCAATCACCTGTTGATTTTGAGTCACAAATTGAATGCCTCCCCCCCCCCCACCCCGTTTTTTCAGAATACGCGAAAATACGACATTGCTATCACCAACCCCGGCTTCAATACATCCTTTTCATGCGTCATTCATGAAAGACGCTGCATGCATTTGCGTAGGTTGCCATTCCGCAGTTGCCCGAACCTCGCGATACTACGCCACACTTTCACACCCCTCTTATTTGTAACTGGTTTGACTTTTGAGGGTACGCTAGGTCATTCTTCAAAATATGCAGAACCGACGAGAAGGTTTTTTGTAATGAAAAGCCCCAGTTCTGTGTTGAATGTTCTGATTTGAAGATATGACGTTTATTGTCAGAATATCCTGTTTTAACTAAATCCTGAACTAGAGGCGAAATAGAAAAAAAAACATTTATTTGGTTTGTCGGGCAACCGTTTCCGAATCTGCTTATTGAACTGAGTGCCTTTACCCCCTGGGCAAGTGATCATACAGCTCGCACACGCTGAAAAAAAAAACGGTTGCGGCTTATCACAGCTAGCCCTGGACATCGACAGCGAAAGCTTCGTTTAGCCTTGTTAGGTCTGGGTTTCCCATGGTGAACCTTTAATTCAGCTGTAAATATTATACTTAGATACGCACTCAACGGTAAGCCAGGTCAGAGGGCTCTGCGTAGGTTGGTGGCTAGGCAAGACTGTTAATAGACTTGGTAGAGACATTTCCGCATTCTCCGTCGCAAGCTTCCAGCGCTAGGTATTCCAGACCCTCCACAGTGAAGCAGATCGTCGGTCGATATCTGCGGAATGGCTTGCCGACCACAGCTCAAAGCCTCGCGCTCCCGCGAAAAGCTCAAAGAAGCGTCCCGCCGTCATTCTCATCCATGGTCAAGCTCGCACTCACTGGGTGAGCGCAACGCTCCTTTGATCCTGCCGGGGGACGAGTCACGTGGTGAAATGGTGACCCAGTTGCGAACAGTGTATGCGAAAAGCCGACGCCGTAGGCGGCGAAGGAGCTTGACGCGGCGTGTCACGGGATGCGTTGCCAAGGCTACGGCACAGCTGCGGTCAAATGAAGGCTGAATTGCTGGCTATGGCGAAACTCGACTCGAGTAGGTGACGAAAGCTTTCTTTAACTAATGCCGTCGTTTTCTTTGCGACTTGCACAGCTGGGACACAAATTAGTCACTCCATATTACAAAGACAACGATACTATCCCAGTCTCGCTCCAGTTCCGCACTGTGCCTTCGGAATTGTTAAAGGGTGTTGGTCTACTTTATGGCTCAACAGTGACTCCCTTCCGCAGAGGCTCGGGCATGAAGCATGGAAATCTCAGTTCTGGGGCCGAATATTCTCATGGAATTACGAAAATTAAAGTATAAGTAAGACCGTTTCAAGGAAGGCCAATGGCCGTGTTGCCAAATTTTGCTGCTACGGTGGCAACATTTCCTTTAATGGTATGAACAATTTTAACGGTGTTGCAGTGGAGCCATGAGTAATAAATAAAGTAGGAACATACGAGGGGACTAGAGCTGATTTCCAACTCCAGTCAATGCTTAAATACCAACAGCATCCAACTGTTACCACAAAACTGCCACTAGAAGAAAGCGAAAGGGAAAAGCACGTTTTTATACAAAGAAGCAGTGCATATCCCCCCAAATTATCTGAAAATTGCACATAAGGACGGGCTTTTCTGCAGAAGTAAGATACGGCAGATAATCCATTCGGCTCATGCAGGAAAATGTCAGCGGCTTAACTCAGCTAACCGTGGATATGAAAAGCGAGAACATGGTTTAGCGTAATTAATTCTTCGTTTTACTTCAATAACTTATCATCTTGCTTTAGCTATATACTTAGATATACACTAATCGTTGACCATGACATGACCGTGATTACGCTTGGGTAGACACGCAACGTTAGCCACACGTGAAACCTGCGGTTGTGCTCCCGTCACAACTTTACGCGTTCCGAACGGCCCGCTCTTCCACGGTCTCCGATGCTGGCTTCGTGCAACTGCATTCTGGACCCTCTCCAGTGAAGCAGTTTAGTGGGCGATTTCGGCGGGGTGGTCAAACACCGCTTGTGGACGACGGCTGAAAGCCTCCTGCTCCTTCGCAACGCTCTGGAAAGGCGACCCGGCCTCGCTCTGATCCATGGCCAAGCTGCTATGACTAGACGAGCTCAGCGCTCCTCTTTGCCAGGCCAATGAACAATGAAGGGGAAAAAACATTAGGAAGAAGCGCCACCTGAAGATTTTGAAGCCTAGTCTTAAATAAATTAAAGGCGTTCCACTCAATGTGACAGCTGTCGGAAGTGCAGAGCAGTAATCCGTCATAATGGGTTGCAGCAGCGTTATCCGCTCATTGCTACCAACTAATTCAATTAAAATTTCCCGCTTTCGCAGCGCTCGTGCGCCACATGCCTAAAATGGCGCCAGCAGGACTGCTGTGTTTTTTGTGCTTGCTTTTCTTCCCGCACGTGGCGGCGTTGCACTGCCACTTTTTTTCGCTTACTGTCGCACAAACCAACCCAACAAGCTTTCCTAAGTAACTGAACGCCGGCGCTGGTCGTTATTTGCGTATATTTTGCTTCAAATGTACCTACGAAATTCTTTGCGCTAAACAACAGGGAGATGTATCACAAGCGCCAGCGGCTCACGAGTTTTAAGCGATTATGACTATATAAACCGCTTGGCTTTCAAAGCCTTTGGGTTACACCGCAACGACTACCGCTACGACAGAACGCCGTGCGGCTCTACTTGGGTCCAGCGAGCGAGCTACGGCGTCAAGGCGAGTCCCTAAAGTGCTCTGCAGTTGAAATAAGAAGGAAAATACCACGATCAGTGCACCCCGCCACGTAACCGGCAAGCGGTAGTTCATTGCGTTTCATGTGTCCACCTGCCCGCGCTACGTTTGTCTGTTTGGTGCCAAGACGTCCGGGCGTCGCGAGCAGCGCTGCCTCCATCACAACCCGAGACGTGCCCTGGGCTGATTGTGCGGACCAAGTCGTCGAAGTTTATCGCGCCGCACCCGTCCTGATACTACGAAAGTATCGTGTACCGCCATGTCAATGGAAGCTGACAGAGTACGACATCCACGCCTTTACTTTTATTTCACAAAACACACTGCAGTTGTCTTTGTTGCGATCATTTTACCTGTTCGAATTGTCACTCAGGGCCTCTTCTAGCTAATCAACCGCTCATTGTCAAGGCTAAAGTCAGTCTCCAAATTACCATAATCCCTCCCAGCCGTAATCTCGCATTCGTGTTTTTCCCTTATATACCTATCGCACGGATCGAGCACACCCTTGGACAACCAGCCCGCGTACTACCTGCGGACACACATTGTTCTGCAACTTTTGTGTTTCAATGCACTGAAGTTGACAAAAACTTGCCCCGAAAATGTGCACGCCAATGCGGCACATGCATGTTGCCACGAAGCCGCAGGAATGGTAAAGCTAAAGTGTATGGACGCGGGCGAAACCAAACTTTTTTTCGCCATCTCGCAGCTGAGAAGTCGCTCGGTGCACAAATATCATGTAAAGAAAAGGTGGCGTGCAACTTCCAGCTGAAGGCCAAACGCGATCGTCGGTGCAAATCTGCCGGACATCACCCAGCCGTCAGCCGCTCGGTGCTTGCGAATGTTTACAGCCGCGCGTTCGACGAGCAAACCGGTCGTGATCCGAACGATTCAACATCACAAGTTGAATTGGGCTCGCATTTCGTGAGGGTGCTTTTTGCGCATGCGACCAACCACTCGGCTCGCTTTGTTCAGCTGCATGATGTGAGCCTGGGAGCGCAACGCTGGCGAGAATTCTCGTACGGCGCCTTCTGCGACGCCACTCGACAGACCCACCTCCACCGGTAGCCATCGCGAGCCATTAAATGCTACCGCGAGCCTGGAGCAGACGTAGAAACTCCCAGGATGCAGTGTGCCGGAGGTGCCCAAAAGGAGGAGGATGCGATGTCAGAGATGGTTGACTTGTGAAAGCTTGGCCCCCTGACGTCATACTCCCTCCTAAAATTTTTCTTCTTGCGACGAGTCAGGTACTCAGGCAGGGAGCTGCGGAGAACGTATGCGCCAAGCAGGCAGCGGTGGCGTCAAGCGCACACGGCGGACGCGGATTTCGGGGTGGCGGGTAACGTGATGTGTTGCCAAGGCTACCGTACAGCTGCGTTAAAATGCTGCTGCGTTAAAAAGAAATTGCTGGTGACGGCGAAACTTGGGTGTACTAGATAGAAAAGCTTTGCTTTAAATGTTGATAAACGCAGCATAGTGCCGGATGGTGCTAACTCAGTTAAACATTCTTGGATCATGACTTCAACTGCGCACAAAATACTGGACCCGGGAAGAGAACCCACACAACCCAGTTATGGAGCTCTCGGAGTTTCACGTGACGGCATTAGTGAGGCTGGTACTCGTTGGACCACTCTGACCGTACCAAGCGCAGCTTTTTCGCAGGATGGCATGGTTTGACATATCCCCATATAAATGCTAAGAGATAGCTTAGGACAAAAAAAGCTCGTTTGCAGTCTTTCTACTTTCTAACGCACGTAAATATATTAGGCGACTATGTCCTTAAAGATACAGGGTGCAAACAAATGCGTCAGCAGCCACCCAAACGGATGAGAATAGGCATCAGCCTTTTTATGTTTTTTTATAGGAAGGCCACGAAAGGCCCATCCTTCTTTACGAGTGCTACCGCACGGGTGTAGCCCTTCCTCCTGCCGACAAGGTTAACTTCACGTTCCTGTGGGATGGGACCCAAGCAACGAATAACAAGGGCACAGTAAAGACATGGATTGCTCGCAACAACACACCAGACAGCTACACCACGTAAGAACTATTCAAAAACCCTATACTTACCTTATTGCGCCGTTCAGAAACCAGCCCGCGTGTAAAATGTTTAGTTTGTTTTTCTTTTGGTTATGTCATTCTTGTTTTTCGTATTGGTTTTATTGTTTTTTTATGTTGGTGTGTGGCATTAGAAAAACTAATCTAATACACTTTCAATATTCAGTGAAAACTCGTAGTCAGTCCCCACATGCAAATTCGTTCTATCCACTATTTAGTGGGACGAATGATGAAAAAAACATTGTAGACGTTGATAAGTGTTGCATATAGGAGCAAAAGTTAGGTTCTTGTTTGGACGCGCGTAGGAGACAATTGAAGATTTCGGGAATGAATATTGAACCCTTTTACAGCAAAATTATAAACCTGTACCATTTCATGGCCCACAAGTATTTAACAGTTTTTGGAAAAAATACACAACAATATCCTTGGTCGCTAAGGAAGCCGTCTCTCTCTTTTTGTGATGCACTCGTCGTTCTTCGAAGTGCACGCACGTTTCCAGAGTCAATTAGTGTTATACCAATATAACATAAACAATATATTATAACAATATAACATAAAAATACAATATACCATAATACAATATAACATAAAAATACAATACAACATATATAACATAAAAATAGCTGTTTTAGCTTCACATGGTTTTATATGAGTGTACATTGGTAGTATTACAACTTGAGCTATTGGCACTGAGCACGGCCACTGGCGGCGCTGCGAAGCGCGCCTCAGTGAAGTCAGCTTAGGGGCTCTCGCATTTGTCGTCTGCTTCACTCGGGCTCGCTCTACCAGCTGTCTCTTTGCGCTCGGTTGACGTCTGATGCTTGTTCGCACCAGATTTGGCGTGTGCGTAACTTTTTATTGTAATAAAACACATACACAAGCTGCAGACGCTATTCAAAGTATAGTGTTTGATACCGCTCCGGAAAAAACATTGCCGGCGCCGCCCCAGTTTTTGCGAAGCCGGTCCTGTGCGGAGCGCGAAGAGTCGGAGTATCCGCTTTAGTGTCCAGAAATCCTTAGAACAAACGGAGCCGCCAGCTGCTAATAACCGACAACAGTGAAAATGCGAGACCAAAACAAATACCAGGCCTTCGGGACTGTCGGATTTGGGAGAAGGCATTACGATTCCCGGTAGTCACATGAAAAAAAAAGTTTTTGCAACCTCGCTGAATGATCGAAAGTATTATATCTCATCCCTTTATTTTGTAATATCAGGAAAGTATGCCGACATCCACTATGGGCAGCAAACCCTGCAGGTTGAGTTACAGATAACCCACTGTGTGTTGGTTTTATACCAGGCTTCCAACCAGTATTGAGGTTTATTGAGCACAAAGAGTAACGTCTACGGCGAAGATACAGTAACACTATGTTTGTTCAGACCTGGAGGGAAATTCGGTATGTTTCTGAAAGCCTAAACTCCCCAATATTCAGATATGGTTCATAGGAAAACTGCGCTCAAGAGATGGAGAAGGAGGCGTAAGCCTAATTTAACAGTAAAATCGTACTGATTAGTGGGCTTGTTTTCAGTCCAGGACAAATGAGTAAGAGTAATTTTCTTCGATTCATAGAGCGCCATCCCTAATAGACTAGCATTTGTTTCTTACGCCTGGAAGGGGTGGCAGCAATAAAGATATTTTTGGAAATATTCAGCGGTTTCGATTGTTGTAATATATGCACGTATACTATTTATTGCGTCTGTTAGCTAGTATATCACAGCTTTAACACCGTCATCATGTCATAATTGTTTGGGTTGAGAGTAAGCTCGTTATTATAACGATGGTTACGGTAGAAATTTGGAGCACAAAAGCCGCCTTCAAGTACTCTGGGCAACATACGTTGTCTGGAGCGCAATCGCGGTGGCGTAGCACAAACCTTCTCCTTCTATTTGCATGTGAATATACAACGCACGCAGAGAATATGCATCTTCTTGCACGCAGCCTTAACGAAAGCGAATTTGTGGAGAAGGGAATGTATGCCATAACGCTTTAAGAAAATATCCACACGATCTTTGTGATCCTCCCCAACATCCCAAAACCTACTAATAAAGGTTTGTGACGATGCGGAAAATATAAGACGGGGGTCTAAGTTAAAAAAAAACACGATAAAATCAACCTGATACAAGTCAACAACGAAAGAAATAGACAGCCGCTCTATTTTCTGTAATGCGATGCGCGTGTAGGGGCCCTCTGCTTGGCATGTAACATTAGACTGTTCAGTCTTCATAAGAGCATCCCAAAATACTGTATGGAAGCCTACGCATTTTGAATACTTATCAAGGAGCTCTGAGCGCTGAACCTCGCGTATAAGCTAGAAAGGACAAGTTACACGCGATTTTCCGACCGTTGCTCTGAAGAAAGTTATTCTCTCTCTCCTCGTGTGTTACAAACTTGTGGGGGATACAGCTTGGAATTACTCATGTGTCAGACGCTGGTAAAAATATTTGAATTACTAGAAATACACTTTTTGATGCACTAAAGCATCAAAGCGGGCCATTTGTAGCACAGGTGCTGCTGCCCCTCACAAGGGGAGTGTAGCAGACGACAGCGGGGCGAGTCCCTAACCCGACTTCAGAACCAGGGGGCGCCACTCAAACATCTCACCGCCAATAGCGCTATGGATTAGCTATTGAAGTCACGTCATTGCCATGATAACCTAATTTTAAGAATTACGCGTGCGTATTGCAGGCTTCTTCTGGCAAAATTGCGATATCAGTTTTTGGGACATTTGTTTTAGTGACCGGTGCAAGGGAAAAAAAAATGTATGTAAAACGGGCTCAGCGCACGGTAGGGAAACCGCAAGAACTAGGAACCTACCCAACATTCACATTCGCCCAGTTAAGAGTTGGGTGAGGAAAGAACACCTAAATCAGGTTTTAGAGATTCGTTTGTGTTGTCTGCGGCAGCAAGAGCCCCTGCTATATCTGAACCAGTCTGTGAGGTAGTGAGAAATTTCGGAAAAAAAACCACTTAGCACTTCTCACTGTTTTGTGAATGTAACTTTTAAAGCGAAGGCAAAACGCACTGGAGGAGAGTCATCTGTCCACAAGTTTCACAAAACGGTTTGATAAGCGAAGGCACATCAAACGACTCCCGATCCCCTAAAAAAAGCGGTTCCGGTGGTGGGTATAAAACCTGGGTAGCTCCTGATATGAAGGAGATGTCTATCTGATTGCGCAATTCTGACACGGTTGAAGCAGATTGAATTTTGCGCTTTTACTCGGGTGGTACGCGAGAAAACCGCGTATTACCCATCTTTCTCTTAAATAAGGGGATGAAACTTTTTCGTGCGTAGCTTAGTGAGACGGTAAATCACGATAAAGAACATTGTAACAAACTTTCAATTGTCGAGGTTCAGCTGTTTTCCTAGGTTTTTGTTTCGTTTAAGGTGTAGTTACAAAAAAGCCCCGCTCGTCTTTTCTACGACTATTTTGAGCAAAAGTCTGAAATTTGTGAGCAAATTTTTATAGGAACCATTGGCTAGAAAATCTCACTTAATACGCAACTGGGCCCACCACGTACAAACGCCCACTTTACTACAGAAATGGTTCCCCCTTTAACGTTCAGCTAGGGAAAAACACCACAACTACTTATTTCCAGTACCTCTTAGTCGACACATAACTTAGATATTTCAACCCACCAGTGATGTATGTACAAAAAGAATATAAACAACACATTTTTTTTGTGTGCGTATTGTAACTGCCAACAATCTTGCAGTAATGAGCCCCTACACCATTAGAGAGACACAAAATATCAATGCTTCTTCCGCAGTTTCACCTTTGGTTTGATAAATCAGTGTCTGACTGACTAAGTGAGTGAGTGAGTGAGTGATTATGTGAGTGGGTGAGTGAGTCAGTGAGTCAGTGAGTGAGTCAGTGAGTCAGCGAAATTGGAATATGATTATTTAAACTAGCGCTTGATACGTACGGGATAGTAAACGATTGTACTGATTCGTGCAATTTTCCTGCTTACTTCTTTCGTGTTTGCAAGTGGTTTGTCTTTTTGTATTTTTGGTCATGAATGAATACCATTTGAGGTCCAGTGCTTGACCCGTGCGTTCTGTGTTGTACTTTCATTTTTCTTGCGTTATTTGGTACGTTCCACAGCTCCAGTAAACAACTCACGATAGGATCGCGTTGATGGTCTGCACGTTCATTTGTTTTCTCCTTCTTCGATATTTGTGCATCCTCTTAGTTGACTATGTACTGCGTGATGGGACCAAATATTTAAAAAACATCGCCTCGTCATTGGCTATGCTACAATGAGGCAGCTATGAGTGAAGTTACTGAAAATAAAGTTGTTTATATGAGCGGGGATGCCTTTTCTCTGGTCTTTTAACGTATTCGATGATTTAGTAGCGTCTGGTGGCCTCAGTTTATGTGGAAAACTCATAGCATCTGAAGCAAGTGGTTGCATTTTTCGCATAGCGTATTTCGCGGAGGAAAAGCACGTAAAAAAGGCATCTGACATTTCACCAGCTCATTTACGCGGCATGCTACCAACGAAACCACACTGTTTCAACTTCCGTGGTTGTGCTACTTTTGCCTACCCAGGTTTTTTTGTTAATGCAAACAGAATGCCTGGGAATGCCTTGTGGTAGTTCTTGAATATGTACGTACGAATTTCACTAAACATAACCTAAATAATTAGGTGAATAAACAGCGTAGCTATTATTCTGTCCAAAAAACTCCTTCATATAGCTGAGAACCCGGTGAGCCACAAAGTCCTCCGCACAGAACCCGCCGTTTAGTAAATGAGGAAGGTTTTCAACAAGGCGTTTAAACAAGCCACCACGAAAATAAAGTTCAACAGTGTATAAGCATCGCTGTCTCATCAATTCCCGCACACCGTTTTGCGCTTTTTTCTAGAGGGAACCTTAAGTTTAAATACAACAAACCATCGAAATCCCTAAGAATACAACAAAAAAGTGAGTACAATACTGTTATTAATGATCTGAAATACAGTTGTTATTGGGCGAGTTGTAAAATGCTAATTATAATAAAGGAAAACAAAAAGACAGGTCAAGAAGACTAGGAACGGCGAAAGCGGTGTTTAAATTTTGCTGTCAGAAGTTTTTGTGTACATGACATGCGTTTTTCTAACAAACGTTTCGTTTTTGGACGGAGCTTTTGTAGTTTCTGCTTGGCTTGTCTGGTATTTTCCTTTCGGTTAACCATCACGTTCATAAACCTGCCCTGCTTGGTCGATGAAATTCTATATCAGATAACTGGACCACAACTGGACCATCCATTATTGCGAAACATACAACTGGTGCTTCCTAGCGCTTAATCTGTTCCCATGATGAAGTACGAACCAGGTCACATCGACACTTTAATTCCGTTCACAACTGGTGATAATATTTTTATTTAATGTGTAGCGTTCGATTTCTTTCATGGTTCAAACATTTTTACTAATTTAGTTTTTGTCGTTATTTTTTATGGTCTGCTAAGTCTGGGCAGATATAATTTAACAACGTGTGGGCACGACCTAGTTGGTATACCAACATAAGACTTTCATGGGCCGAAATATTTAGACGAAGTACCTAAAGGAGACGGACAATTGTATATAGTGCGGAAAGGCGCATGACCATCTTGTTTACATGTTTCGTCTATATATTCTGCAGCTTGACAGTCTTATAAAGGAATAACTTGATGGGTGCAAAATCAGTAGTTGTCCATGAATGTGCTGCACTTACAATTATTTCCGAGGCCATAAGCAATCAGTAATTGATACTTTGGAAGGTTTGCTTTATAGTGAAGTGTACCTCTTTTTCTTTGAGCAGATTTCTCAACTGTCTTTGTACATTCATTTTAAGTATATAATGTGTAACACGGACGTTATTTCTCTTTATCCAGGCTTGAAAGAACATGATTACCAGCTTATAAAGCCTTTCAATGGGTTGGCCTACTACTTCGAGATAGGTGAGATTTTCCTCATTTCTTAATCTTTCCTGCAAGCCAGAGCTGCCTTGTGTAGCACTGGGGAACCCGAAAGTTTTTTATGCATGATTTTTGCAATTAAACTCAAGACGCATATATTATTGCGGTCAAGACAAATCCTTGTTTAGTTAAAATCTCGACATTCTTCATGACGACAACGACTCTGTGCCAGCAGAGGGGCTGGCACTGCGGGTATACATTAGGCTGCTTCCCAAGTTTTAAAGTCGAAGCCTTATGTATTTGATCAATAGCAAAAAGTGATTGTCGCAGTCCTAGCCGAACAAAGAACCAAGAAATAAAAACATTCAGTTTTGCTCTGGATTTGAACAAAACTGGCAGAGAAGCCACAGAGCGCCGCATTACGGGGCTAACCTCTAACCTTGCAGAGAAAACAAAAATTAAGAGGGTGCAACCGGCACCACAGAAGTCTCTTATTCTGGGGAGCGGTGTCGGGAAATGTGGCTAGTTTTCCTGTCGTTGATATTTATGCAGAAACAGGAAAACATTAACGCGAGGGGAGGGACCCAAACATGATAATGCTATAAAGAACTCCCACAACCGCTAGGTTTTCCCCTTCAAAACACGTTGGCCGACTTCAGTAATCCTAAAAAAATCCCTCGTTTCTCCACACCTTTCGAGAGTAAATGAAAGTATACGTCATGGTAGTCACAGTGGATGAATGCTATTATGAGCACGCGGTACAGAGGAAAGGAACATCAAGACGTTCTCTTTTCACCCGCGACGCCGTTTTGCCTGTGAGCTCATGAATGAAAACGTCTAGGATCGTGAGACGCTGCCACAACTGATGGTGGGCGAGCAGGGCGGAAAAGATAACAATACTCAAAAAGTTTGTATGCTACCCCAAAAGGACTCGATAAAGCTGTCGCTTTCTCTTCCTAAAAGTAAAGGTTTCGCATCTTCCAAATTCTGCTTTTGTTTGGTGAGGTAAATGTCATTTGCCCAAGCAACTAACAAAAAGACACGTTTTTTGTCTATTAGGATGTAGAAATGAGGGGCCAAAGAAAGAGAAACGACCGTCGAAGCTAACGAGCGCTAATCCGCATTGCTAGTTTACGCCAAAAAAAACTGAAGAAAAATAGCCCTAACTTACGGTATATTGGGTATTATTTTGTAGGATGTGCGTTACTTGTACTAAAAACGGTGCATGGGAGTTTGCACCGAAAAGATTTGTAATCGGTTTCACATTGTCCCTTTCTGTATATGCAGCTGAAACTTCCAACAACCCTTTTAAGCCCTTTTTAGTTAATCCTTATTCCGGGCATCAGCATATATTTTGGAGGGATAATATAGCATAGGTAAATTGTAAAAAGTTTACGAATAAAAATATCTCTATCCGAGTTCGGGGACTGTTATGTACGCGTATCCTAAAGTTCGCGATTTCTCCCAGCTTAACGTAAGTTTTCCAAATTCATCTAAGTTTTGTGCTTTATTTTTATTGTGCCTGGGTGCATAAATTCAAGCATCTGTGTCATTGAAACATACTTCTCTTCTATCCGCTGGTGACCTTTTCTGTATCGCTAATCTATGTTATAAATTTTGAGTTTGTCTAAACGCTCAGACAGCCCAGCCAAGCAAGGGGGAAAAAGATGCAGGTATGTTTTATATGTCTCGCCAAATATATTATAAGTTAGAGAGAAGAACGAATATAAATATGACGGTAAAACTACAAATACGACTCAAACGGTCTGTATTATGACAACACTTGCTTGTTTTGTGAATGCTGTTTAGTCATAGGTCGTTTTCTACCAGTTTCTGCTCTTGTGTAGGCCATTTAGCCCTATATTCGGCTTTATACCACCTGCCGACACACAACGCGTTGTAATCAAAAGAAGAAAGAATATCGGGAAGCTGCGCGAATAAAATGATCCCGCGGAGTCGTGCAAAGATTGAGTGACCTTATCTCTTATACATGCTCTGCATCCACCAAAAACGAATTTTTAACTTGCTTGACAGTGGCCTGCTCTGTCTGGAAGCAAGATACCCAATGCGAATCCTGGCAGTCTACCGTAAAAAGTGTTATAGCAACGAGACACATCAGCCAGTGGTCTCCAACGAACTTTTGCGTCTACATCAAATGAGACGTTGCTTTTTCTGTAACATGACGTTCATCACAGAAGGTTTCACACAACATATATGGCTTAAATTGTAAAAATCTATATTTCGAGCTATTGCTTTTGTATACTTTATACGAGTGTCGAAATGTTTACATGTTTTTTTTTTCTTTTATCACGCTTCCATCTTTACGCACACAGTTGTGATCAGTGACAATGACCTGACGCTCTACAAGATCTACGACACGGACTCGTCGTGTGGGAATGCTGCAGTGGTGCGCTCCCGAATGGACCCTCAAAATCAGAAGGGCTTTGTCTTCTCCAGAGACGTCCGAGAACCGACTGTCAACTGTTCTGCTACCTCGATGTGCCCATCGGAATCTTAGTTCTAGAATACTTTTGTACCAGCATATTCAAAAAGTAAACGTAAATTAGTTTTGCATGGTTTGTTGTTAAATTATACTTTTTTTTTCAGATGTATTCATCCTAGCAGAAGTAGCAAAATCCATGCCAAACGGAGTCTAACAATCCTGGTTTCAGGTCGCACATTCCGTTGAGCCTCTCCAGCCCCTTTATTTCAAGGCAATAATATATTCCCTAGTAGTGAACTGCTAGGTAACTTAAAGGAGCCATGAAATCAAAATACAAGTTTGTACTCTTCGAAAGATTTTGTGTTTTATAGTGCCCCCCGCGCTTGTCCGAATGCAAACGATGCTTTATTCACTGAGAAATTAATCAATTTACGTTAAAATTCTGATTTTCCAGCTAAATCGTGTCTTTGCGTGGTCCGCAATGACATCACAGGAATTTACCGCTATGCAGCCCAGGGTCCCTTGATTCACGCGTCCGTCGTACAGGGTGGAGACACGCATACGCTGGCGCCGCCATTTTGGGTCCCTCGCTCGCCGCCAAAACAAGTCATTCTATCCAAAACGCGCTGAAAGTATCGCCGCAACGCGGTTAACTGGCAACGTTTGAATCATCTTATCGGTTTCGCGTTGCTGGGTCTCGTGGGAAACGAAAAGAACAACGCGTTGAGCACGCTGATCCAATTGCAGCGGCAGGGGGCCATTCAAAAGGTGTCTGCAACCGGCTGGCATTGAAATATTCGGCGTTTGTTGATGTTACTGAACCTAGATGGCGCCACCATACCGTAGCAAGCCGTTTTCGGCCTTTGGTTTGTTTTTGACCCTATTTAAACCTGACTTGTTTTTGTTCTGGCCGAAAATCGTTTCGTTAAACACAGGGCTCACTCGACAAATATGGTTACCTAAGACACCGTTGAGTGAATCAATCGTCCAGTGTCATCTCAGGCAACCCCAAAGCCCCGCAGTACTGTGCAGCTAAACAAGCATAGTGCTCGCAGTACCAACAGCAGTACGCATCGGTACTTATATGTTTACATGAGCTTCCGTAACTTACACTGTTTGTCCCACCATTCTTACGGCTTTAAAAAGAATGTGCCCTACGTTTAAGCGCAAATAGCTCGTTCGGCAAGCTTATAAGCTGTGCCTAATTTGTGTTATCTTTTGCTCCCCTATGCCAATCGCAGAGCTGCCTGGTATGACATCATACGTTCTGTTACTGGAAATAAGGTAGTGTGTCGCATGGCCATTCCCTTTTTTCCTAATTATGTAGCTTATTTGAGCGAAGTTTACGTTAAAAGTGGTGTCAGTATGATTCTAGCGAGGCAATATTTTGAATGAACCAAACTTGTGTTTACTCTTCATGGCTCCTTTATTAAAGTAACTGCACACGCTTTTTAGACGGTGCCAAACCTTTAACTATATGCGTGTTATTGCATGTTTTCAGAGAATTGCTGAATAAAATTTGTAATGTCTAGCATCAGTCACTATGGAAGCATTTACACAATGTTTTGCCGAGATCTCCCAGAAAGGCAAAGACCCACAATGACGCCATCTTCATTACAAATTATCCTTACATAATTTTTGTCAGGCACTTGATTTAGTGTTAGCGTGTTGCTCGCTGATCAAGAGCTGTTATTTGTTGCCCTCTGGAGCATAAAATGAAGAATCTTGTTTGCTTTGCCTTCGTTTGATTACATGCAAAACCGGTGTGGTCAGTTTAATTCCGGGCTAACTGTCCTACCCTCTTTATAAACACTCCAACTGACAAGGTCCGTCTATTCTTGTTCAGTAAATGGCGGCTGAACAGGCGGACAAGCTTTGATCCTGTTTTCTTTACCTCAAAAATTCTAGTGAATGGTGAAAAAAGCCCAGCACGATCTTATTACACGTCTAACACTGCAAACAAAGGTATCCATAAAAACTTAAAAGAAAAAATTCAGTCGCACAACAATATATTGCATTTTTTTGCAAGACACGTCGTGAGAGACACCGCCTAAACATTGAGCTGCATTCAAGGGCGGTTTTTTTATCCATGTCATCATACTTTATACCTTTAAGTAAGGTATTGTTTTCGTTCAGAGCCATATAAGTGCGGAACACCAAGCTGGCAAAATATGCACAATATTTTACCTCTGCTGCATAATCACATTACGATTTCTGCAGTTAGCAACAAGAAAATTTTTAAACCTTTTTGAATTTGTGTTTATTCCAAAGCCTCTTTAAAAATATGAACCATAGTACGCACCTGGAACGCTGCCTGTAGGGGCGCCTGTGAAGTCCCCTTAGCGGCCCATTGCTAAACCAGCCGCCGGAGGCTCTGGCCCGCTCCCCACGGTCGCCGCTCCAGGACTGCGGCATGTTCACGACTGAGGTCTCCCATTCGTATGCATTCGGAATACATCATTATGTAGAGCAGTCCCTTTGTTCTCAAATGTGCTGTATTTACGAGATTGTAAATGCTTCTGACGCGATATTAGTGTCGCACATTCATTCTGTATGAGCGCCAGGTCTGTGTCACAGACCAGCGTCGGGACACTGGTATTTACATGTAGCTGATTGTTATTCCGCTGCTCACGGCATCTCCGTCAGCAGGCCTTCCCGAAATAGACATGGTACGGTATACGCTACGATGTAAATTAGTTTTATGTGCTTACATTTTATAGCAGACAACTGGTAACTGAGAGCACGCCAGTTATGCCTGCCAATATCGAAATTAATATATTGATCACTGCCCTGGACAAGCCAATGTGATATGAAGTTTACGAATATGCTATGAAAGAAGTACAATGAATAATGCAAAATTATACTCGGGAATCACCACACGCAAACAATTTAATGCTGGATCGTCTTGTGGCGAGGTGAGCGCTCGCAAACATTATAAAATCATCTTCGAACAACGCGGGGACGGCCTATAGAGTAATCCGCGTACGCTACTAAACCTTCCTTCAAAACATAGTCATAGGACACAGGGAGCCTGCAGAACCTAGCACAAACAAAAATCAGAAGGCCTTATGAGATACCATGTTCTTCCAACGACGCCTTTTATCTGCCGTGAAATGCAAGTTCGCGCTGGTTTCATCCAAGAATGCCTTTCGAACTAGCCCAGCTTGCTACCTTCTTCCGTATTTCACCTTGAGTTATTTTCCTTGTTTTCTTGTATTTTCTTTTTCCAACGTGTTAATTCACCTTAGAAAGAAATATTCAGAATAAAAATTCATTTCTACCGTTTGTATGCCTCGTCATTAGTGTTCTCAAATGTAACAGGCTATTTATCAAAAAAAATGGTTTATCACGTTTTCATATGAATCGGGGCAACACGAAAGTGAAATGTGCCTTTTCAGGAGCAGTTGAATCTTTACTGTGCATCGATGTTAACTTGCACATCGCTAATTATATTTCATCACATGGCACCGTTAGACGCATTAACATTGAACACTGCATTACACGCGCCGGAGCATTGCGCAGGTCCGATTGAAATCACAGCCCCTTGAATACCGTGCGAACTAAACCGAACCGAAATCGAAAACGGAACCAGTAGGTCGCGGCGTCCCGCGTACATGAAGACGCTGGCATCGAGGCGCGAACTGTCGGCGCTCATTAGCGTCACGAGGAACTACTTGGCTTCGCCTCTCCTAGAGAGCAGCACTATATAAATGAATCAGGTAGTAGGAAAGATATAAGGCATCGTTCCTAGGCCTACCTGCTTGAATTCATAGCGCTGTGGTATTCAAGGTGTGTATTTCAAGCTGTGTAGCGCTGTGTATTTCCCTACAGCTCCGCTGTGTATTTCCCTACTATGGCTCACGATTATCTGGCTCGCCTTCCCCACCTAAGGGACACTCGCTAGGACTAAGCCTCACCTGAAATACAAGTTTTTCTCTCTCTTTCTCTCGTTGCGGCGGGAGAGTTTGTGGCTCAACTCCGCGCAGAGCCACGTCAATGGAACGTTTTCTAGCGATTTCATTTCCGTGACGAATATGACGCCGTTGAAAACTTGGTGTACCCGGGCATAAAACACTTTCGTGTTAAAAATACATTTCTTGCCCTCTATCAACAACATCGGCCAAATAAGCGAACAGATCGTACACATATAAAAAGTACTAGCTTCAAAATATTTCTGGTTTTGTTTTAAAATTCCAGCGAAGCAACCTTCACTGGTTCCGTCAGTGGGGCAATTCACTGAGATGACGTGTCTTGCCCTTTGTGGTCTGAGTGCAAACGAAAAGAGCTGGCAAAGTTTTAGGGGACCAATGCAGACAGTATACAACTTTGTTCACTTTGAAAGAACATGTCTTTGCTTACTGACTCAGATTCATTCGAACTGTGAAAGACGTTCTTCAGCCAAAAACGCAAACAGAATATTGAGAACCTTTCAAGTTCGAAACCCTAGGGGCGTAATAATCTCAGGGGTGACGTACTAGGGCCGCCAAAAAACCTACGTATGAGTGCGTATCATTCATGTTATCGATCAAGTCTAAAAAGTTCAGAGCAACTAGATTCCCCACGCTAATCACCCAGTCGTCATGATGGCGGTGGCTTAAAAGGACGCTGCAACACTTTCGATGATCGCTTTCACTCTTCCCTGCGCGTCTGGAAGCACTGCGAAAGCTACAGTTATTGCCAGCACGTAGCGGGACTGCGGGATTTGCTCGACGCACCAGATATCCCTTCCGTTTCTGCTTTTTTTCGTGGCTATGTTTTTAAAAGTTGCTATCGAAAAGCGTTCATTGCTGCAACTGACGAAAAACCGGCCAATAGCCGCTACATGGCCTCAGGGAGGTAATTCGGGGCGTCGAAGAACGTCGAGAATGCGAAAGATGAAAATCTTTTGAACGAGTTTCCAATTTATCTCATGGGTATAGAGCAGTAATTTTCGGTTTATGTACTTTGCGACCTCTTAAACTGGGTGTGTTGTGTGACTACGTCTGCAAGCAATTAAAATTTAAAAAAAGTAAAATAAAGTATTGCAGGGTCCTGTTACGTCGGCGGCCGCACATTGGACATATTTCTGTGGGGTCATACAGATATCGGTAGTGATGGTCTGGGAAGTCCCCACATCTCTTTTTTACATTGAAGTTTGCGTTAAATTAGCATTCTTGTTGTCGAGACAAAGCAGTCCTTTTTTTTACCCAAACTTTTTTATCGTGTTTTTTTGCCCTGCAATGTGTTATCCACACAAGTCATACCGTCCTAGTGCTAATAATCCTCTGCATTGCCGTAGCAGCCAGCAAGTTGTAATTTTAACACAAAGAAACGGCAGCATCTCCATTCCGTGGATGACGGCGAGGGGGCGGAGTAGGGGAACGCGAATCGACATCCAAGTTGCACCTCGAGTGACATCCGATTTGCGCCCTAACCATCATTCTATTTGAGCCGTGAGTTGCTCCTTGATTATTCCCTAAACGAAACTGCAACAAACGGCTCAAATCGAATTTCGCTTGATTTTCACTTGATGTAGGAGTGCGCACGAATGGACGCGAACGGACATTGGGAGGTCCTAAGGTACTTCGCACCGTTACAGGTGAGGGAGTAACCTTTTTGACTCTGGGGTACAAAAACACGGTCGTAGTCAATAAGTAAGAGGACTGACACTCTTTCTGTCGGTCTACCAGACATAGGCTCTAATCATGCCGGTGCTTGTGGGATTTTTTACGATTGAAAATGGTGTGCGCATGCTCCCGCAATGACCTTGTGTGGTCCTAAGGTACTCCGCACCTAAAATATTACCGCACCCTTCGACAGCCACGCAAAATCGTCGCCACGGTTTCCAAGCTCAGGAAGAGGTGGCCCGCGTTCATCGCTTCCGCCGTGCCAAGAAGTTCTCTGAGCTGCGACGAGTAGGTCTGCAGAAAACTCCGAAAACTGCTACCCTTGTCGTGCTCATGGCATGCACGACAAAGTCATGCAGATGCGCGAGCACTTCCGCCTTGGGAAACATCTCGATAAGGTTGATGACGTAATCCCGGTTATGATTATTTTCTTCGCCTCTCTCAAGTTCGATGGCGGCTCTGCGGTACGATGGGGAAGACTCGAACGCCGCGCATCCGGAGGAAAGCGCCTGTGTTACCGTCGCCCTCCGCAAGGCTGCCGTTGAAGCAACCAGAGACTTAACGTCCGTCTGGATGAGACACGAGTCCGGGATCAGGGTACACCCTTTTGGAAGCTTGACATCCTGCGGCCACGCCTCCGTCAACTTCAGAATGATGTGGTCTTCAGCGAGGAACATAATATGGGGGTCTCGGAACTCCTTCACGTGTTCCATGATGCTGCTTGATGATGTCTCCTGCATGGCAGACATTAAAATAACCTCTTACGTCGTGTTTGGCATGTTCAAATTGGGGAGAGGTGCCTTTTTAATGCATTTTGGCTTGTTTCTCTAAATATAGCGCTTTGTTTAGGAGTAAAAAGTTGGACTAAAACCATAAATGCCGTATTAACCAGCGTAATGAACGCACTTTTTGTTCGCGTAAAACAGAAGCGATGTTCGGGGTGCGTTTATCATGCCGGATAACTTTCATGAAACGTTTTCGAACTGACGAAAGAAGGCCACAACGAAAAGGAAATAATGCGTTAGATAACCTAGCTTTCGCAGTAAATATACGCGTACATAATTGGTAAACAAACAGCGTTTTTTATTGAATTACACTAATCTTCGTTTGTCAAGGCTTGGTTCCCATACTCAACTGCGTACCCTAGAGCCTTTAACCTAAAACTGCCCGCGTAACGTCTATTTCGGCGCATTTCCGAATGAAAGGTGCAAGAGGAGTAGAAAAGCAAGTAAGTAACAACACTATCACAAAAAAGTCGGTCTAGACGCTCAGCGCACTAAGCCGACTGAGCGTCGTTGTGACTGGCTGTTCCATGACGCCGGGCCGAAGTGTTCGTTCGCTTTTACTCCGAGATATGGCTCTAGGTTACATGCGCGATCATCATCAGCGCGAGCAAGTGAAGTGGGAAAGCTGCAGTACCGCCATTCATAGGACAGCAGGGTGGGAAATATGGGGTGCGTTTATTACGCGGAGAAAAAAAGAACCCTAATTGTGATGACTGCAGTAGGGGGCGCGTTATTATGCGAGTGCGTTCATTGCAGAAGTAAACACGGTAGACCTTAGCTGGCGATGCTTCACTGCTCGCACAATGTCTGAAAAGCAATTTAAAAAGACCAATCAACGCTAATTCGATGATGGTTCGCTTTACTTTCCATGACAAATGCCTTTCATTGAACACATTTTTTTTCAAGGGTCTTCTTTATTCACAATTAGTAGGGCTCAAGATATTTTATTCTTATGAGTGTTTCCGTAATCTAAACACACGCTGCTGAGTTAATTCTTGCGCCTGCGCGAAGCCCTGCGGTACTAGCCATATGTGGCTTGTCTTTACTATTTTGAATACTGATTCTGATGTCTTAGAAAATACCTTGCCAACAACCGATGCGTGCGTTCAATCTAGCCGAGTTTAAAGTTCTTGGCTTAGGGATAGTTGACTGTGAGGCTGACTGTCCTATTTGTCACCCGCTGAGAAGTCTGCCTAGAAGGAAACGTCAGTTCTTGAGCGTTTAACATCATCACACATTCCATAACACTACAATCATCGACATAGTCCGGCGGTGTAAGTGGCGACAAGTGGCAGTCGCTCATTCTAACATTGTAGGTAAATGCGTCGGTGCCCAAGTAGTTTTAATTTGGGGTTTAAAGAGGCTATGCAGGCAAATTGCAAGTTTGCTTCAAGGTTATCATACCTGGCTAATTGTCGTTCACTTTGGCTGGCCCCCGCCAATCGCAGAGCTGGGCATTATGATATAACAGGTTCTGTGGCGGGAAATGATCTCGTCGACCGCACGGCCATTTCCTTTTGTGCTAATTATATACCTTATCTGAGCGAAGTTTACGTTAACGGTGGTGTCCGTGTTATTCTGACGAGGCAATTTTTCAAATTAACCAAATTTGTGTTTTGTCTGCATGGCCATCCTGCCGCTTCCACGCCCACGCATAGATTCACAGTCCAGAAGAGCATGGCATCGCCGTTTGTAACAGCACTCATCGTTGCTGTGACATTCCGCTTTCCGGGTGAACGGAAACCTCATCCTGCTACATAGAGTCGGGGGAAGATCCAGCCGCTAAGCTTCTGTCGGGCACCCCATTTATTCGAGGGTGGTCTGGACCAGTCGGAAATTAGCAGCCACAGGCCCTGTAGTGGCTTCCCACGAGATCGTCGGCCCACGCTCTTCTCTAAATCCCTGTGTTCTGCTGAACGCAGCGACGAGCCCGTTCAGGACCTACAGCCAGTTTTCTTCACCCATAGAATGCCCATAGGTGGCACCGACGAGCAACGTTGCTCCTCGAAGAGAAGTGACAGCTCACTGACAGTAAAAAACTTTGCGCTCCACCCCTATGCTCACCGAGTACCGAAAAATGCGGAAACCTGAAGAAAAAAACTATTTTAACCCTTATGGGCATTGTTGTACAATTAACGGAACCTTTACTGTAAAATAGTGGACATAGTGCGACCTTAGTTTACGTCTTGTGCAGAGTGTAGCAATGGTAAGGTCACTGTTTCCTGAGGAATTCGGCGGTACATTGATCATAGTGCACAGTGTTTAGTCTGAAGTTTAAAATTTAGGTTTGTGGTTTCTCGAAGGTTGCATGTATGAACGAGATGCAAAAATAAGCCTAATGCATGAGGTGGTCCCAGAGTATGAGCTGTCAGGGGACCTCCTAGTGCATAACGAATTGAATAATGCGTATTATGCAGCAGATAACTGTTAATAACGAGATATTTTACAGAATGTTTAGGTGCAAAACATCAAAGTGCGTGAAGGGAAAGAAATTACCTAATAGTATAATTTTCATATATAGGAAGAGAAGAAACACGTTAGCAGAGAATAAAACAGTAGAACTAGGCTATGTTAAACAAAGTTTCTGTTTGAGAAAGCGTAAATCTCTACTACACATCAGGAGAAGGATAATATAATTACCAACTTATGACATAGGACTCATCAAAGCAGCTTAAAATAGGCTGAAAATAAAAAGAGGGAGAAATTTCAACTTTCCTCTAAAGGTACTTAATGCTCGAGCTACTTATTTAATGAAGTGTTCGTTCATTGTTCGGAACATGAACCAGTAATAAAAACTGAATTCAAGATGAAGTCAGCGCCTCGCAGAGAAAGCAGCGAATTTTGCTGTCAATTTTCTATATTTCCTCCGAACTCTGGGCAAAACCTAATTCTCACGCGCCGATAACCGAAATTTTTCAGTAGTAAAAAGTACCGCGGTGAAGGTTTCTATGCACAGATTGGGATGGACCTGGCGTGAACAAAATAATGGTGAATTCAAAGCGAATAATTTTTTGCACAGCGCGTATTGTGCGTGCAGGACCTGTTTTACCTCTACTATGCATATGCCACAGGAGCAAAATCACCTCAAATCAACAGCATTTGAGGGAAATCTTACAAAGGGTACTTTAATTTCCGTAAAGCTCTTCCACTGACCCAGTAGATTCGCTAGAACTTAAAATACGGCAAAAAATATACGCGTGCCCTTATAGGCGAACAAACAGTTATATAACCATTGCAGCGGGCAGAGAACCATTTAAGGAAATAAAACAGTTCTTTCAAAAATTCAACAAAAAATCTCTAACCCATTAACACCTACTAGATGCTCTCAAGTAAGACGTCGCCAAAGGAACATGCGGCCCATGTGCACGAACATCGACGTATGCGAGGAAATAAGTAGTTTTCTTAGATTTACCGGAACCACAAAAGAAGCACACATGCAGACACACTAAACAGCAGAACCGACGATGTGTACGAAATTGCATATATACGTAACTTGGATACCTCCAGTCGATTCACCAACGATACGAACTCAAAGGCTCACAGTGGCAAAAAAGGAGGCCATTACCCTACTTCCGCACGCAGGGCGACCCCCGCCATCGTAATGGTGAATTCAGAAACGGGTACTCAAAAGTTTACCACAGGCATGATGCCGCCTCAAAAGCTCAAAATTCTCCATTCCCTGAAAACTTCCCTCCATTTCCTTACCGATTCTCTAAAAAACCGGGCGGCGATCAGTGCCCTAAGACGCAATTCAGCTGATATCTGACGATCCAACGGAGCGTCACCGGGAGAGCAGACAAAGGTATTGGCCAGCTGATGCCACCTAACCCACTGTATCTGAAATGCCAATTTATTTGAGTTGATGGTTGAGTTCTTTCTCTGCTCTTCCATAACGTTTTGCTCTTGCCTAATGTGCTTCTGTAGGAGGTCAGCAGGAGGGATTGCTTTCTTGAAACTAAACATAGCACTCCCTTATGCAGCAGCACTCACAGAGGAAGCTCTGGTCATCTCCAACTTTCGGATTAATAGGGATTTGTATCTTCAATCCCGCAGAGTAGCGAAAATTCTCGGTCCCAGGAAGAACCGCACCACCCCTAGGAAAATCGCTATTCCTCATTTTAATAAACTTTTTCTGTCTGTTTGCCCCTCTCTCGCCGTCTTCACAAGCAGCGCTGCCTACAGCACGGCCCTTAACTTGCATTTTTATTAATGCAATTGAAGCCCCGTGGAATGGAAGATTTGGAAGTGGCGGGCGAGTTGTTCCTCGATTACATACCCCAGCTCCAGATATCGGCTCTTTCGCTTAGTGGGCACATTGACCACTTTTGCCAGAAAAGTCCACAGTTTCCCATGCAAGCGCGCCAGGCATGGGGTGTAGCTCAAACTATGTAGGTTCGCAAATTTATCATCGGCGCAAAGATGCAACCTTTACCAATTAGGGGCCAACCATTTTGCGTTCTTTATTCAAATCGAAGTGGAAGCACGTGAATTTTTAAGTGCAAATGCACTTCTTAAGCGACCCTGAACCTGCGCCCACCGGCGATGTCCGCATAGCATACCCACGTGGGGGATTGGCCAGGAATCTCCTCGTCTTCCTTGGCAACGGGGGGAGATGGGCGCGCGCTGCCTGGCCGCTGACATGGCACATACCCACGTGGGGGATTGGCCAGGAATCGGGCGTGAGAAGGGCTAATGCACCCGCTTAAAGGAATACTGACACGAAATTTCAAAGCTGAGATCTGCTCTAGCAATCACGTACAACGACAAGACAAATAGGTGTCTGTGAATAAATGCATCTTTCTTTCTTTGTAGGTGTGTGTGTGTGTGTGATCTCTCTTTCGCGAACATTACCGAACCGCGCAAATTCAACTCGTGCATTCGCACTTACACATTCTTCCCCTCGGGGAAATGCGGGGAATTTTTGCTACACGTTCGCGTCATTTCAAATACCATCCACACGACATTAGCTAAGGGATGACCAGATAACAGAATAAAAACCGGCATTTGAGAGACAAAATGCCAATCCTGGCAAGTGTTACCATTCAGCTAAAGGCGTAGGCATCTGTTTTCTCTTGTACGGTGGGTTAACCCCAGGATGCATTCTGGTTAGGTTAGACCTGACAGTGCCCTTTTCGTGAATGTAGCCAATGCTACTTAGGCAACGTTACTGGAGAAATATTTGTTATACCTGATGTGCCCCAACGCAAGTAGACACGTCCACTAACGCAAATTGCCTGGAGACATCTCTTGCAACTAGACTACTTTGGCAGGTGGTAGGCGTGGGACACAACTGAAACGTCTCATCTCTATGTTCATAAATCCAACGGAAAGGGATGTAAGGAGCAGCCAAGTCTTCTCAACCGGCGGCATGCATCAGGTGCACTGGCAAGGTATCGTAGTTTCCGTTTGTCACATACTTCAATACGGTCATTGATTGCCTTATCACACTTTCAGATTAAACCTTTCAAGTATCTTGGACTTTTACTCTTCACTAGAAACAAACAGCTGAAAGTGAGACAAACCAAATGAAAATTTATAACAGAATGTTAGTGTGCTGACTAGGCTGGTGTTTTCGCGCTGGAGAGTAGAGAGGGAGAGTAACCTGCCTCTGCGAGACAATGCGCCACTCATCGGCGGGTCAGGGAACCGCCGGTGAGGTGGTTCCCAAGCGAACCAATAGAGACGTCTGCTGGTCTGGGAGCGTGCTCCTAACACTTTTTGACGAACTACCTACAGCAGACGGACAGGAAGGGCCCAACTACAACAGCACCACTATTAAAACAACGGTTTCCCTTTGTCGACACCATTTCCTGACTTTATTGGTAAGACACTATGTTTGAAATTGAGATTACCAGTTACAGTTGCCATTTTCAAATTTGCAAAGGTGGATGGCTTTGTATGGAAATGAAAAAAGGCGTCCAAAATTTCCTCGATGAAGCATTTTTTCTGAATTTTCTGAAGAGAAATGAGCGGTTAACTTTTCTATTTTCCAAAACAAAAATTGAGGAGTCCAACTTACCAACACAGATTTGCTTTAACGTGAAGATGGTTTATTAAATACATTTTTAAAATTGACGGCCAATGAAGCCCCCATTCAAAAAGCAGGTGGTTACGAGAACCAAACCAATCAAGAATTAATCAGCACATCGGTTCACTGACACTGAGAATACCAACGAAATGTCGTAATTAAGAAACCCAAAGCCCCTCCGTCTAACAGAGGTGCTTAAAACGCTAAGCATTATTCCGCAGCAAAACCGAACCGAATCAAGGTTCAATCTTGTGAGGGGTTGTTCCAATGTCGTCAAGAGTTTGGACGTTGATGATGATGATGCCTTTTAAGTGTTTCGTACGTATCCCTACGAGGAATGGGGCAGAAATAGAGCGTTCACTTCGCACATCCGCTTGGTGGGCCTTTGTATAAACCCGTTGTGTAAGTTGGCTTTCCTTCAAGGCGTTTTTGGCGTAACAATTTGGGATTTAGTCTTTCAATAGATGGGCTTTCGGCCAGATAGTGCGCCACGTTTCACCACCTTTTACCTTCTCCATAATCATCATCATCGTCAGAGAATGTTGGCTTTTCTGCACCGTGTACTGTCGCAGTGACCGCACGTTTTGTGTGCGGTCGCCATCAGTTAGGCAACAAAAACTCGGATACGCAGGAGAATTGCACAGGCAGAGCCATCGCTACCTCCCTTTGTTGCTTGGGCGCTGCGTCAGAGGCACGAACCCGGGCAGCCCTCCCCGCATCCATCACCGTACTTTCCTCCGGTCACATTGTTTCCGATGGGGCTGTTAGCCGCAGAGGACCCCCGCCCGCGAATTAATGATGCGGAGTAGGCACGCGAAAGCTGTACAAGGCCATCGAGGCTGCAGAACGCACGAATAAAGAAAGGTGGCAAAAGTATAATTCACTACAAGGTATACTAGCCGAGCCATGCTATGGTGCTTTGCCTAGCTTTTGGTGACTGAGTTTGTCCGTCCGAGCTCAACAAAACCGGGCTCCGCGATTTGTATTTAGCACTGGTTTCTACCCTGTGGTCTGTTCAACAGTGTGGTTTGATTTCGACATCTTTCCATAGCTGGAAAGGTCTAAAAAACCGCAACACCATACTGTGCTTCAATTCGTCACCCTACTTTTTCGCGAACGATATCAAAACATGTAGAAGAAGTGTGTGTAATCCAACATTTTGTTTGATGCTTATATGTAATTTCAATTTTTTTCCGTCGCAGCTATGGGGTTGATAAGCATTCGCAGTATAGCTGGGTTAGGATTTTATTAGCGCTATGTACGCTGCTCTTTGCATTTTCTTGAATGAGAAGTGCTTTTTAAATATCATTTGCATAATTGATATAACAAATATACCGCTGTTTTACTGTGTCCTTGTAGCAAAAACGCCCGTGTGTTCGAGATTTCGGCGCACGATAAAGATCCCCAGGTGGTCAAAATTAATCCGGAGCCCTCCACTACGGCGCGCCTCATCGCCTCCGTTGCGTTGGCGCGTTAAACCCTACAATCAATCAATACTGTGTCCTTGTTCAATATCTTTAACTCTTTTCGATAGTATGTGAGTTTTTAAGTAAACACTATTTTTATTTCTTCCTCCCTAACCATGGCTGCGTTCTTTTGGCCTCTGATTATCGGTTTTACGTGAACCATAGTGCAGTCATTTTCTGGCGGCTGAGAAATGTGTGACGTTATTCGTGCAGTTATTTAAACCTATTTCTCTTGTTCTTTTTCTATAATTTTCCCGATTTTCATGCCTCAAACCACGTCACTTTCTTGCTGCTCGTGAGGTCTTTGTGCTTCCTCCGTCTTTTGGCCAAGTGACAATATCTTAAATTCTCCCCTTTGTTGACTGAGTTGTCCCGTTTGGCAACCTTTTTAACAAATTCTGCTGGCGAGGCAGGCGGCTGAATCGCGCTTTTGGTTCTCCCGTCCTTTTTTACTTTCGTTCTTATACGTACAGTGATTAATACTTCCATTTGTGGCCCTCACTTCTACTCACAATCATTTCATGTAGTTTGATAGACTATTTTGGCATACCTGCCACACAGGGTTCTTAATTTAAATGGTGTTTGCCATCCATCGAACGCTTTCTGCGAACTGTCCACGCCTTTTCACTTCCTACGCGGAGGCGACAAGCCCAAGCCATACTTTTGCCGGCGCCCTATGTGACCAACCTGTCGTAAAAATGAACAAATTGTAGCTTCGCTGAAAAAATTAGCTGTGGCTTAGCTCGGCTATTCCAGGCTATACGTAGCGTAAGCTGGTTATTCCTAGGTTTACTGGTTGTGTAGGATTAGCTTGGTTGTCATGCTTACTGCTGCTTCAATGACGCAGACACTGTATAGGCATTATGTTACACATGCATATTATTAAAGCAGCTCTGGGGCAGCATCGCCAATCACCCCCGAGCTAAGCTGGTTCCACAGGCGCACGCCAGTGTTGCTGCGGCGCACGAGCCATTGGTTCCACACCCGGCCACCTCTCGCATGATAATCAAGTGGACCAGGCCGCCACGTGCGGAACAGAGGTCGGCAAAGACGCTGGTCGTGTGTGGTGTGTGAGAGACACCGGGCAGCGAGCAACGTTCTGTGGGCTGCATGACGTCACTGCTCCGCGCGCATGCCCAGCACGGCTCTCCAGGAGCCACGCGAAACTGCTTAAACTCGGCCAGTGTAGTTGATGCTGCAAAAATCGACTCCCTATTCTGGATCTGCGAACGTGGACGTTAAGTAAGGCCAGTACGAAACCGCTACTTCTGCTGCTGAATCCAAGGACGCGGGTTCTGTTCAGGTGACGGCCGCTTTTTTTTAATGGAGCGAAAAGAAAAAAACTGTGGTGTGTTATGATTTCGGCGGAAGTTAAGGAGCCTCAGGTGGTCAAAATTAATCCGGAGCTTCCACTACGCCGCGCCTCAACACTTGTCTAGCGTCGGCGTTTGAGCCTTATATTCTGACATAAATACACTAGACCTGCGAACGTGGTATACAGTGTTTTATTGCATAGCCAGAATCTTGTGTACCCTGCCCCTCCGCTTTCTCAAGGTGCTCTTGCGCGCGTCAGAGTTTTATATATATGAAAATACTATAGCACCGTGAAAATACCACGCCAAAACCAGCGGCGTTGCCTTGACGACATCTCGTATGCACTTGCCGCAACAGGTGCTGCAGCCCCGTCCGCAAGTCCAGTGGGTGTGCCGTCATAACCGTAGAAACTTGGGGCCCGTGCACAGGCGCAGTATCTGTAAAGCAAGGTCTCCACTGCATCGCTAACGACACGTTCCATACCCTTTGTCATTGTGGCGGCGTGTACCCGGTAGGAGCGTATGCCACCAAGGATCCTCCAAAAGAGTTCCATGGAGTTAAGCAAGGAAGCTACATATACTTACTATGTGGCTCGAAGTAGTGCAACGCGCCAGATAAACGTTGACAAGATGGCATTAGGAGGAGATCGTTTGCGCCTACTGAAATCTTGACACGCGGGCGTTTTTTCGCTTCGCCGTTATCTAATAAAGCTCATCGCGGTTGGTATTCAACCCATGTCCTCTGACTCAGTAGCGTATCCGTGGAGTCACTTAGCCACCCCGGAGTGTCGGATATCCCTGGAAAGCATGCCCAAGTACATACCGGATAAGCTATAGATAAACAGCTTCGGTGCAGAAAAAGGTAATTGAAGAAATCATGTATTCTAACTTCGGATAATGAAAGCAGGATTTAAATAAAAAAAATGCTCACAGTTCGAAAATACACACTGAAACTGCATGAGCGAGAACAACTACCAGGAGACATTAGAACATAATCAGGTTTAACTGTAATTACACTCAAGCGGAATGGAGGTTCGTATCTATGCTTGAATATAGTTATACAGTGACAGAAGTTTGGGGCGTAAAAATAAAATTTTTTAATGTTGTCTTTATGACGTCTCAGCATTGTACCGTAAACACCGTTATTTCTATGGATTGAGCTTAGAGGATCAGTTGTTAGGGGCCTATACCAGTTGTCTTTCCTACTTTTTAACTGACCGGCGAACTAAGGAATTTGAGACAAAGCATGGTTGACGATTGAAGAGGCATACAACAAATGTACCGACATGGCAAAACCCTCCGCGACACCCTCCGACACGATCAATCACGACAATATAAAACATGGGATATGATACGGGGATGGAGGAGAAACGCCGTGTTGGTGAGTCTTCCTCCGCCCAAATCTCCAGTCATTCCCTTCTTACGCCATAACAACACAAGGAAACCAAGCAGAACACCAACAACACATAATCACAAACCATCAGGCGTCACAGATATATATACCCTGTCAAGTCAGGTCACGAACAAATCATGAAGAACAAGATCAACATACCAAGATCAAAGAATGAAGAATCAAGTAAAATTCAAGAACAAGAACAAACAAGACAAGACGTCTACCAAGAATCCAAGTGGGCAGTGAAGATCAATTTTTAGAACGAAGTGTTCTGAAGGTTTAGTGGTTGTTATTTTTTTAATACTTGTAGGGTTTTCTGATTTTTCGTTTCAAATAACGAAATTTTCCTTTCATGTTAAAAAAAGCCCGCTGATAGTTTTCCCGTTCCCGGGCGGTGGTCGCTGATCTATCCTCTCTGCCCCATTACCCCTTCCTTTTTCTGCCCCAACCACCTTTGTACCACTACCTCAACCCATATTTCTACCCCTTCTTTTTCCTTTCTCTCCCTGCGATACATATGTGGTGCAGGCTGGGAACCTCTTTCCCTCTCAGAGTCACCTCACCTCACCCTCCAGGGCAGATAAAGTGTTCCATAAGTAAGCGTAACGCCGCAGGTGCCCGGCCATGCCTACCCTGCAACAGAGCAAAGGGAATGGTCGACATCTTGACCAAATGCTGGCATGCGGCTGAGACTTCCTCCAGCTAGATGGCTTCTCCCAAATACATGTCAACGCGCTGTCGCTGAGTGTGAGTTCTCCATTATTTTGCTTTCGCCCCACAAAGGTCCATTATACTGTATAGTTCCAGTGGTAGAGCTACTTCCGTGGACAGATGGTGGTCTCTATGTTAAATACCGGCATCTGAAGTTTTTTTAAACAACCGATATATCTCTAAGAAAGCCGTACTGGTTTATTTTTTAGATGTATGACTGCATTCAGAAAACAGAATTCAAATTTAGGGTTTTATTGCGCTTACTGTAAAGCAAAGCCCTGAGGTACACAGTAGTTGATGGTTCCGGATTAATTTGTGCTACTTAGGTATCTTTAACATGGCCAGCAATCTCCACACACAGGCGTTGTTGTTTTATGCAGCTATCGGAAGAGCGGCCGTGATCGCGGGTAATACAAGTCGCGTCCTTCGGCTCTGCAGAACAAGGACTTAGCTACTGCGCCACCGCAGCGGCCATGGCTTTATCTGTCCATCCCGAGGAGGCGGATTATATGCCGGCCGTGGCGTCTGCCTTTCAAGTACAGGAGAAAAGTGAAAACGTCTGTCTGTGGAAATTGTCCCGCACGTCGAAGATCCACAGGTGGTCGACATTATTCAGGAGCGCTGCTCCACTACGGCAAATCTCAGCCCAGGAAGAGCGTGAGCGCGTTGAACTCCAATCTTCCTATGAGGTGGACATCGATTTTTTCAACTAAGACTTCTTCTACTTGAAGGCCAAAGTAAAGAAGCGTTGCGACAAGATCAATTGATGCAAGCACGTTTCATTAGAAACGCCAAAGCAAGGCGCGCAAGCAAGGAATCACTATATTAGTTGCGCGAATCTTTAATAGATATCGCTAAGAGAAGTAAAGAGTTGCCACTCCAGCCACGTGAGCAGGCTTAGGCGCCCGGAGGAATTTCCAGCTTGAAATTCTATCGGGATGAACACGATTGATGATGTGAAACAAGGATGAGGCGTTTGGCAACCGCTGTTGTTCTATTTGTTTTGTCGCTTACGTCATAAAAAGGAAACAATGCCGTTTACTGCGATATGACGATACGTCACAGCGTCGCCAAGCTTCTCGTAGAAGGCGTCAACGACCTCAACGTTACCAGCTGGAAGATGGATGCCATAAAGAACGTGTTTACAAGCTGGTTCACTGCGCCTAGAAACTGAGGGCTTGGATACCGACACGCGGGCACCATACATCGAGAACAAAATTCCTAATAGTGGAGCTGTCACACCACAATACATGCATGCTTGGCAATGGGGATCGTTTTGGAAACGTGGCAACAATGTGTTGCTACCCTTGGAATCGGCAAACACTTATTACCAAGCCACGGAAATATGCACAAAAAGAGCCTAGTGGGAGCTGAGGGGCCAACTTCAAATTTAAATCTCAGTTGAGGGCCATAACGTAGTGTGACGCTCCCCGGAGGGGAGATGGCGTCACTCTACCAACTAGGTGGGTCCACGCAGAGTTGAGGGGAAAAGAGACAACGCAGGCTCAAAGATACAATTTAATTAACAATAGTTAGCGCTGGTGCCGGTGCGCTCACCCGTTGAGAGGCTGGGACCCTGTAGGGCGGCTGACGCTGGGTCGTGGAGCCGAGAAGTCGTACAGGTGCGGCGCTGCAGTGTGCACGTGCTCGAGCAGGGCCGTTCGGGGGGGGGGGTGCCGGAATTCTCGTGCCGGTCGGCGTAGGTGGTCCGTGCTCCTGGCAGATCGTGGACGCGGACCCGAGATGTGACCGCTGGCTGCTGGTCCCGGGTTGAAAGGGGGGAGCACGCGATCGGATTACTCCTACGGGCGGCTTCCTCGTTCGGCCCGGCCAGATGATGTCCAGTCGGGAAAAGAGCCCCCGGGCCTCGTTCGCTCGCCTTCTTATACCCTCCTTGGGTTACGCACAGGGGGCGTAAGGACAAGCTCGTTGGAGAACCGGCCGGTCATCGCTCTTCGCGTGGGCGCGTCACCTCGCAGCCCTCGGGGATTGACATTCTTCTGCAGATTAACATTCTTCCGCGCGTGCTTCCGCACATTCCGCGCGGGTTTGGCCTTTCTTCGTGCCACGCGAAGTGTCTGCCGTCCGCTTCTACATGGGAACACGTTTCTGCGTGCGCATGGGTTGTACGCGGCAGTCAGTGGCGATGTCCGACCGTCACAGTAGCCAATTTAGAGAAATTTGCTATGTTCTCTGAATACCGAATGACCGCAATCACTGCCAACCCTAATCGTTGCCCTAATCGCAATTAACCAAGCTGGAAGTCCCGGGAGTCAATGAAGGTTTATTCCAAAGGCTTTTGTATGCGCAGCTACAGGAATGCTCAGCGTGTGCTTTACCTTTCAAACCACGCTGCCTGGCTAGTTGCATTGAGCCTCTACAATTGCACGTTCGGGTGGCATTGCCGCTTTTAAGTAGCGATTCATTGTAAAATTTTGTTTCAAAACAGTCAGTTATTGACTATCATTTGGAGCTGCCTGGCGCATGCTTTGGTCATGATAACAGATTTTACTATTTACTTTTTTACTATATGGAAATAGTAT
Organism: Haemaphysalis longicornis; assembly: GCF_048455015.1. NCBI lineage: Eukaryota > Metazoa > Arthropoda > Arachnida > Ixodida > Ixodidae > Haemaphysalis > Haemaphysalis longicornis. Next base: position 116,643,555 of record NW_027526407.1, on the reverse strand, counting down.
TTTTGGCAGAACAATGATAGTAGCAGAGGACCGCCGTGCGGAATGCTGAGCGTTCTAAACATTAATTGACTTAGGGGCAATGAGACGTGGTGACTATGCGAAATAGGGGAGGAATGGGTCCGCAAAGGGATTAACATTAGTAGAGATAAGTGCTCAAGAAATGAAGAAAAATATATTTACTTGAACGACAATGTTTCACGTGTTAACCACTTGGCATGTGGACCTTCCAACGGTAGTGTTTTTGCTGAATTGTTGTCGCGAATGCAAGAAAAGAACCCTACTGCAGTGCACGTTGTGCCCTTGATACAGCGCACCTCTGCAGAAAACTTTGCATGGCGCTACTGCGTCGTTTTAAAACAACACGTCATTTTTTGTGAGAATTCGCCCCTTGATTGCGTTCTTTATTTAACCTACGCTGAAGCGCTAAGCAGATGCCCAGTTTTTGCCTTATATATATTTTACTTTCCCGTGCACCTTATGTTTGCGCAGGCATGGTATAGGACAGCAGTTCATTTGAAGTAAAGTAGACGGCCGGGCGGGAAATAGCTGAAAGAAGGGCTGCCTAGTGTGAGGTTCGGACAATAATAAATAATATAGCTAACTCTGAAAACGAGACGTTTTGTTTATGTTGCCCAAACCCAAACAAATACACACAACAAGAAGATACTAACTAAATAACAGTGGAGCACAATAAAGAGCTAGAAAACAGGGAACAGTACAAAAAGAGAATGCGGTAGAGAAAACCGTAACCAGTACAACCAAACGAGAAAAAGTCAAAGGCCGGTAATGAAGGTAGACGACACAGTACGTGGTTGTTACCGGCACCGGTCGGAAGTAGCGTCGATGTCCAGGTGAAGTGTGGCCGCGGTAGTAGTGCTGCGTGCTCCGAGATCCCGTCCCCGTCCTGGCGAACGCAGCTCTCTGGAAGCGCCGCTGTCTTTCACTGATGCGCCGCCACCCGACTTCCTTGCTGAGGAGGGGTCCTGGAGGCTGTGGTTCGTCCCATGTGGTTCGTCCGGTCGTCCCATCACCATGCATCCAGGTCACGCTCCACACTCCGACTCTAATCTCTCTCGGTGTTCTTCTCCGGGCTCACCTCTCCCCGCCAGTAATTCTGCTCCTCAAGCACCCACTGTTCAAGCTCGTCGCCGCTTAACCCCAAACGCTTTCCCAGCTCAAGTAGCTCTGCCGCGTCCATGTTGGTTTTTAAGGGTATACACAAGCAACTACGTCCTGCAGTATATGCCAATTATTTTCAGGTTCCTGGAAGATATTAAATAGGAGAAGAAAGTGGAAGCGAGACTAGTTTATGTAATATCCAAAACCCAAATAAGTACACACACCACGGGCAGAGATACACTGAAGAATAAGAGGGAACAATAGAAAACTAGCGAACAATGTAGAAACTAACGAGCATACGGCAGAGCAAATGGTAAAGAGTTCAAAGAAACGGGAAGCAGAAGTCCGGGAATGAATTAATATGACCCAGTAAGTGGTCGAGCGCTCGGCGCCGTAGCCGGTGTCGATGACCTTCGCGCCGCGTGCCTTGCGTCTTCGTTGTAAGCGTCTTCTTTCGATGTGTCTTGTAGTCCTAACCTTTTGTGTGATACCATTTCTTCGCATGACACGTCCCCCCACTTAAAGGCCAACGGCACTGAAAATTTCAACCGCTTGAAAACCTTATTTTTGTATAGTCTGTTTAAAAAGAAAGCAACATGCAAAATACAACAGCTGAAATACGCGCGTCAACGCCGCAAGCAGCCAGCAAAAATCAGCGATTTTGAAACCAAGACTGAGGAGAGCGCGGCCATTGTAGTACGTTGCAGCCATCCAGCGGGCGGCCGGACGGTCGCCAGCTCGGGAGAAAGTCTGCGCGCAAGCTCAACGCTTGCACGGGGCAGCAAATGGGGGAAGTGTGCGCAGCAGATCTCGACCAGAACTCCGGCTGCGTGGCTGGCCAGAGGAAGATGCCACCGTCCGCTGGAACGTAACAGGCGCGTCATGGCTGTTTACGTGATCCGATTGCAGGTGCAGCGTGGTCTGAGGCGGAGCTTTTTTAAACGCTTCTGACTGATTTACGAGGCTTTTCAAGGGGCCCCCACTTGTGTCCCAGCTGATTTGTGCGTACTTACTACGCATCAAAAATAAATTTGTTAGAAGTAAAATTTGAGAGCAGTTGGCTTTTAGAATTCTTTAGTTGAAAAATGTCTTTTCATGGTCCACAACACAAACTTCTTGAGATGTTCACTTTCACAATCGTCTCTTCGCACCGACCGCTGTCGCTGGCAGGTTCTCATTTGCCAGCGCCAGGCGTAAGCTTAGTGATGATGATAGTGCTCTTGGTGTGTTTGAAACGTACCCCAAAGCGCGGGTCTGTGTATGGTAGTCGTCTTCTTTTATGGCGTTCCGTGTAGTCATGATTCTTTCGCATCACACCCAGAACAAAACTTTCGCGTTTAAGAGGACTACAAAGGCTACTGCCTTTTAAAAGTAGCCGTCAAGTACCTTCAAATGAAGGCAACGTGTTACTTCCTAATGTTACCTCCTAATTCATACATAATGGTAGTGTTGCAAAAAAGCAGCGCGTGTTATTATTGTGAAACCATCGTACTAACACTGTTCCAATTTGCTGACAGCATGGTAGGCAGCTTATGAACTAGTTTAATAAGCTTTTAAAGCTACAGGAAATGGGACGGCGCAGTGTCCACCACCCAAAAAAAACATCTTAGCAGACATGTTAACAAACTCAAACCGCAGTTTCGTAAAAAATAAGAAGCATTATTATGAACATTACGCAATTTACTAAGTAAACAAAAATATCTTCACAACTGGTAAATTATACGCAACATTTATATTAGGGTACACGTTACTTTATTGCAACACTGTTTGAACCAATGGTGGCCCTGGCGTCGCTTCTCTAGACAGAGAGGTAGCCGTCATAACTCTTGACTTCAATGGTGTTTCGGCGAAGCACTTGTCGTTGCCGTCTGCGTTCCAATTGGAACTGGAATTAATATGGCTGACTACCACGCAGACTGCAACCAGAGTCCCTTAGTACCGAAAGCATTGAAGGACTCTGCTTCAACTAAGCCGTATAAATGCGAAATAAAAACGTACCCTCCGTTGGCCAAAAGTATACGACGTCAAGGACACACAAAATAGCCCACTGATGAAAGGGTTCAAAGCGGGATAATAAACATTTGAAATGGTACTACATTTCTCTGCGACGCTGCCACAAAATAAATTGAGTTCAGAAGAAGATTGTTTGTATAATCTAGTGGGAGGGATCATACCTAAGTCTCGCCTGAATGCGGTGCCAGAGCGGACCTCCTGGGCCACCACTGCTCGACGACGACGATCCGTATGACTAGATATTAATCTAACAAAGAGATTGTGGCCTTACAATTTCAAGTATGTGTCAGATACTTGAAGTTTGTACAACACAAGAAAATCCTGAACGGGGTAATTACATAGGTACAATTTAGGTGAGTAGCTAAAGACGCCCAGCTTAAAAAATACGTCGGTATATCAAGAGCAATTTGGCAAGCTTTAGGTCATGGTAGCCAAAGAGGAACAACCATCGGTTAAGCAAAAGGGTGATGATGATAATTAAAGGGCAAATTCTTACTCTGGGCAACGTCATCACAATGCATAGAATGATGCCACTGCCTTTTCTGTGACTTTTGTTATGGAAGTAACATGGATGCGATCGATGCAGTGATGAGCTCTGCACCGTCAACAGAGATTGATTGATTGTAGCGTTTAACGCGCCGACGCAACGCAGGCGATGAGGCGCGCCGTAGTGGAGGGCTCCGGATTAATTTTGACTACCTGGGGATCTTTAACGTGCGCCCAAATCTCGTACACACGGGCGTTTTTGCTTTTCGCCTTCATCAGAAAAGCAGCCGCTGCGGCCGGGAATCGAACCCGCGACCTCGTGCTCAGCAGCGCAACGCCTTAGCCACTGAGCCACCGCGGTGGGTGCACCGTCAACATCAAACAAAGCTTTGAATTTCTGCCGCGCACACAATACCCTTATACTCTTAGCACAATGAAAAACTACTGCTTTCAAATTCTCTACATACCGAAGGGTGTTCAGTGTCCTATAAGTTTTAAAGTTACCGTTTTGATCTACAGTTTCCAATGTACAAGAAATGAAATAATAATATTATGATGATGATGGTTGGACTTTTTTGGCGCAAGACCAGCTGCGCCAAAGAGCGCCAAACAAAATTGTATAAGAGAAAACAGTGCTACTAAAATGTGTAAGCCAGAATAACAGTAAAATAAACTAAAAGAAATGGTTATGGCTGGTGTATAGGGCCAGTTTTGATTACGCATGATCGGATACCCAGGCAGCAGCCCAGGCGGCACAGAAAGTATGCCCGAAGACGGGCCCGTTTATGGCCGCTTTCTGGCATGTCCGGCCAGCATCCAGGTTCTGGAAGCCGCTGATCATACGACGAGCGGCCAACATTCGGCAACCAGCGCTTCGGTATTTCTCCGGCCGCGCGTGTTCGGATGCAGAATGGCAGCTGCCGGGCTGCCAGATATTCAGTTGCCTTTCGGCTGCCGATGTTGAAAAAGAATTCGCTAGGAGTACCACTTTAGGGCATCCGTTTTTTCTTCGGGAAGCGGTGTTCAGCTGAAGCACGGCAAGCGACCGGCCACAGGATATCCGTATTCTTGTGGCAGTTGGTGTTCGAAAGGAGACCGCCGTAGCGCGACTGCCGCGCATCCGCTCTTTCAACGGTGAACCGCGCGTCCGGCGGCAGAATATTCGTTTTCTTCGGGCAGCCGGTGTTACAAAGGACACCGGCCGACTTACGGCCTCAGAATGTAGGTTTATCACTGGGTTTGCGGTCCTAGGCTGAATTACGGCAAGCGAACGGCCGCAGAACTTTCGGCAACCGGTGTTCAAGAGGAGACCGGCCTGCGTAAGGCATCAGGTTATACGTCATTATACGAACAACGGCGCGCTTCTGGGCGCCGAGAAATCATGCACAGACGTGCTTGGAAGAAGACCCGCCGATGTAGGACCGGTTTTTCCCTGGGTGAAGAAAGAGCCGTTAGGGAGTCGAATGGCGCAGACGGGTTCTTTATCTGCTCGGTGTTTGTATCTGGTCGATTAACACCTGCTCGGTGTTTCTACAATTCTAAATGAACGAACTACTTTTGTCAAACAGTAATGAGTGTTCTAGGTCAATGGGTAAGGTGCAAGGACTCACTGAACATTACCAGGGAAACGTTTAGGCCATCGAAATGCCATTTGTTTCCACACGAAGAATGTGCCACATCGATGGTTGAGCTAAGCCTCGCCAGTCATAGCAGCTACAACGCCTCGCCTGTCGGCTTCGCCGACGCATCTGCTCGAGGCTATTCGCCCCCTCAAGAAATGGAGACCATTGGAGACATCGACCCGGCAGCGATGTCCGACCCGAGATGGCAGTGGTTCACCAAAATAAGTGGCTTTAAAGGGTGTCGAGCAAGCAGCCCCACGCAGGAACTCAACCGGCGCCATGTCAAGGACTCTCCACCAAAGAAAGGCAAGGGCGCGCAAAAGCGCAAGTTTCCGGCTATTCTTGCGACAATAATACTGCGAAAAACAATGTGCACTATATTGTGTGTGATAAACGTAGAAGAGGCTAAGCTCGTGCATTGGCAGGCTCAACTTCGTGCCCTGCACTATTTTACTTCATGGGATTTTATGGCTGCCTATTTAGAAACAAGTGTTATGTTGAATTGGCCATACCAACAGAACCTTGTAAATGACCAAGCCTGAATGTTAATTTAGTTGTGGTGTTTGAAATTGAGATTAGCTACACTTGGGATATGACTCATTTGGTTAGACAGACTCGCCAGCATCCTAGCAAACACGGATTTCGTCGGGCTTTTCTTGCTCAACGCAGCTTGTTGAGTTCACGCACGATTTGGCTCTAGCAATAGATAAGCTTAAAGTGGCTGACTATTTTCTTGTGTGGCAAAAAAGCATTTGACGGTGTTTCCTATCACCTTCTTGTTAGTACATTGCGAGTAATAAACTGAATGAATCGGTTATTGCATGGATAGCAGAGTATATCTTTCTAAGACAGCAGCTGGTCGCTCTCAATGGTTGTTCGTCTGGATATGTTCCCGCGACCTCAAGAATTCCCCAAGGCTCAGTTTCGGGCGCTCTTTTCTTTGTGTGGCCTGAAATCTTTTATAAAAATTTTCGTGAATGACTGTGTAATTTACAGGACTACAGAGAATGAACTTGATTAAAACTACTGGTAGCATGATTTAAATGAGCACATCCTGGTATGCTGATTCAGAAAAGTCGTTGAATCTTAAAACGTGTATTAACATCAACTTTACAAGAAAATCTCCATTCCAATTGAATGCGTATACAGTAAATTACACTGCTCTAAGAACAGCCGGGGAACATAAATTACGAGGAGTTTATTTTACGAGCTGTTAGAGAAATAGGCACGTTCACGACATAAAAGTTACGGCTGCACGTGTTTTTGGCTTTCCGAGATAAAATTTCAGCGAACATCCACCTAACTTAAAAGAACAACCGTATTTCACTCATGTGCGCTCAATGTAGGAGTACGCATGTGTTTTCTGGGATGTCTACAGCAAAGAGCTGGTTGATACGCTCGAAAACCTACAGAATAGGGCACTGCGATTCGTATTACTATTGGCACTGTCAACTTAGGATGAGGGAAAGTAAAAGTAAACTTAAATGGTAAGACGGGAAAGATCATAGAGGAAGCCTGAAGTTGAAATTTTTTCGTAATATCTATCATTTCAAAACTGGAATAGAAGGGGAGAAGTATATCCAAGAGGCATTCTAAATATCCCAAAGTGGGATCGCTAGCTTGAAGCAAATTATTAACTTTCCTTTAATGTGACGCCTTGCGCCATTCATTTTATTTTAGATCAAGACGAGAGTGTAATTATCTTCCACGTATGATTTATCCACTGTTTATATGACGATTTTCACCGCGCTTTATAGAGTTATTTTGTTATTTGGTCTCATATTTGATGCTTATTGTTATGTATCTCCCTGCTGTAATGCATGCAAGGGCACGCAGGTATCAAAAATAAATAAATAAATAAATAACTGAAACAAATAAATAAATAAATAAATAAATAAATAAACTTGCGGGGCTGCAAGTTCGCCTCCGACGGGCTGAGAACCCTACGTAATCAAACTTGACTAATGAAATATTTATTGCTTTATTCGTTGCAGTATGCAAGGTCTGCTGTATGAATACTATAATTGCTAATTTATTTGTTTGAAAGAAAATATGAAATGCTTGTTATACGCCTTTCCTTGCGTGAACATAGAGGGATGCAACTGCAGCCATCTGAAGAAGGGCGTCATTCGCAACACGTCTAGAATTTTCTTAACGTAGTACGACTTTAGAGGAAAATTAAGTTCTTTTGGACTATTAAGGAGTGTGCACGTAACTGATGAAAACAATATAAAAATAAATTGAAACTGAAAGTACTTCTTTGATCTCGTCTAGGATCCGCTCTGTGAAAGATCATCAGAAAAGTTGCTCGGGTAGAAAATTTCTTTGGAAGAAAAATGGGCAAACACTGGACACTGGACAAACACTGGACCTATGTATCCACTCCTGCAAGGGCCCGGTTACGGCCTGCAGTATGTACAAATAAATAAAAATAAAATACTTTTTGTGTGAAGTAAATTATACTGAATGCTGCTGAGTGTTTTGTGGAGTACCGACCCGCTTCATAAAGGCTTTCCGCACCGGTTTTAAATACAAAAAACTGGTCAAGCAGCTGTTGTAAAAAGAGTTGATTTAGTCAGAGCATGAAAGTGTTGTGTTAAAAGAAACTGCCTAAAAGCGGCACTTTCATCTTTGTGAAATTCAACCCACTAAAGTATGCTGCGCCCTCTCCGCCCCCTCCCCCCCTCATTCCTTGTTTATTACAGGTAAGCCGCCCCACCGACGATATCAGGACCTGGACAATACAATTATTCAAGCTCTGCAAAGAAATGAATATTTGCTGTATTTGACAGTAAAAGAGGTACAGCAAATAAGGAATGACCATTTGTGAGCACTGTTGAATAAATTAATTTTGGTGTAAACTGACGCTGATAATTAAGCCAGGCGGCGCTGAAGGCTGGACGGCTGGTGATTGTGCACTGGCTCACTTTGATGTGGCTGCAGTTGACCCAAAATGGTGGCTTTGTGCTGCTGTACAGCGCGATTGAGTCATCTGCTTGCGCTGCATGCAGTGATCGTCCACCAGCCTCAGTACAGTTAACGTACTGTGGCTGAACTACAATGCCCGTAGCACGGCCGAATTTCCGGCAGCTTTAGTCCGGCTGGAGTCCGACGACCGCATCTCGGCTGTCCTCCGGTGGCCGTACTTCGGCCGCACACGAGTGGCTTTGAGATGGCCGGAGCCCCACGGCTGGAATCTCGCCGTATGAAAGTAAGCCGGTCGACTGTCCGACGGACACTGGCCGTTGGACAGCCATGGGAGTACGGCCGTATACGGCGAAAAGGCCCACATTTGGATACCGGCCGCACATGGTTGCTGGAGAAAGGCCGGGCAGAAAATTACCGGCCAAAGTACACCGGCTTGAGTAAGGCCGAACAGTCCTGTGCTGCCTGGGACAGCACTGTTCGGCCCAAGCCGGTGTACTTTGACCGGTGATTGTCTGTCCGGCCTTTCTCCGGCAGCCATGTTCCGCCCGTGTCCGAATGTGGGGCTTTTGGCCGTATACGGTCGTACTCCCATGGCTGTCCAAAGGCAAGTGTCCGTCGTCCAGTCGACCAGGTTACGTTCATACGGCCAGATTCCAGCCGTAAGGCTCCGGCCATTCTAAACCACCTGTGTACGGCCGAAGTACGGCCACCAGAGGACAGCCGAGATGCGGTCGTCGGCCTCCAGCGGGACTAAAGCTGCCGGAAATACGGCCGTGCTACGGGCATTGGAGTTCAGCCACAGTACGTTAACTGTACTGAGGCTAGTCACTGCAGGTCGCGCAAGCAGATGGCTCAGTCGCGCTGTGCAGCAGCACAAATCCAGCAATTTGGGTCCAATGCAGCCACATCAAAGTGAGCCCGCGCGCCACCACCAGCCGTCCAGCCATCAGCGCAGCCGTGTTTATATATCTGCGTCAGCTGACACCAAAATTTATTTATTAAATAGTGCTTACATATCGTCGTTCCTTTAATTGCTGTGCCTCTTTTACTGTTCAATACAGAAAATATTCAGTTCTTTGTAGAGCTGGAATAGATGTATTGGCCATGTCCTGATATATTCTGTGGGGCGGCTTACCTGCAATAAACGGGGAAGGAAGGGGGGGGGGGGGGAGGCCTTTGAATTTCACAAAGATTAAAGTGCCGCTTTTATCCAATTTTATTTAGTTCAATCTTCCTGAGCACTTTCATGCTCTGACTAAGTCAATTCTATTTTTACAACAGCTGCTTGACCATTTTCATTGTATATAAGACCGGCTCGAATGCTTTTCCACAGCGTTTTGGTACTCCACAAAAACTGAGGAGCATTCAATATAATTTCCTTCACACAAAAAGTATGTCCCGTATTTGCCCATTTTCCTTGCAAAGATATTTTCTACTCGATCATCTTTTCTGATGATCTTTCACAGGGCTGATCCTAGGATAGATCAAACAAGTGATTTAATTTTCAGTGTATTTTTTATGTTGTTTTCATGAGTTACGTGCACACCACTAACCCAGGCAGCACAGGACTGTTCGGCCTAGCTCAAGCCGGTGTACATTGGCCGGTGATTTTCTCTCCGGCCTCTTTCCGGCACCCATTTTCGGCCCGTATCCAAATGTGGGGCTTTTGGCCGTATACGGCCGTACTCCCATGGCTGTCCAACGGCCAGTGTCCGTCAGCCAGTTTACCGGCTTACGCACATAGGGCCAGATTCCAGCCGAAGGGCTCCGGCTATTCCAAAGCCATCGGTGTGCGGCCGAAGTAAGGACACCGGAGGACAGCCGAGATGCGTCCTTCGGACTCCAGCCGGACTAAAAAGCTGCCGGAAATACGCCCGAGCTATGGGCATTCGAGTTCAGCCACAGCACGTTAACTGTACTCAGGCCGGTCACTCCATGTCGCCCAAGCAGATGAATCAGTCATGATGCGCAGCACAAACTCAGCATTTTGGGTCCAATGCAGCGACATCAAAGTGAGCCCGTGCACACCCACCAGCCGTCGAGCCTTCAGCGCATCCTTGCTTAATTATCAGCGTCCGTTCACACGAAAATTTATTTATTTAACAGTGCTTACAAATCGTCGTTCCATTAATTGCTGTGCCTCTTTTACCGTCGAATCCAGAAAATTTTCAGTTCTTTGTAGAGCTGGAATAGATGTATTGTTCATGTCCTGATATATTTTGTAGGGCGGCTTACCTGCAATAACCGGGGAAGGAGGGGGGAGGCTGTTGAATATCGCAAAGACGAAAGTGCCGCTTTTAGCCAATTTCATTAGGGACAATCTTAATGAGCGCTTTCATGCTCTGACTAAATCAATTATTTTTACAACAGTTGCTTTACCAGTTTTTTTGTATATAAAACCGGCGCGAATGCTTTTACGAAGCGTTTTAGTACTCCACAAAAACTGAGGAGTATTCTAAATATTCTACTCGATCAACTTTTCTGATGATATTTCATAGGGCTGATCCTAGGAGAGATCGACGAAGTTGTTTAATTTTCAATATATTTTTGTTTTGTTTTTATGAGTTACGTGCACACCACTTAATAGCCCAAGAGAACTGAATTTTCCTGAAATGTCGTACTACGGTAAAAAATTCTACACGCGTCGCAAATGATGCCTTAATTCTTGTGGATGCAGTTATATGCCTCTGTGTTCACGCAAGGAAAGGCGCAAGACTAGAGTTTCATAATTTTTTAAAACCAATAACATAGCAATGCTAGTATTCATAGAGGAAACTTTGCATACTGCAACAAATAAAACAATAGATATTTCATTGGTAAAGTTTCAATGCGTAAGGAGGCGAACTTGCGGCTCCGCAAGTTTATTTATTTATTATTTATTTATTTATTATTTATTTATATTTTATTAATTAATAATTTAATAATTTATTTATTTATTTGATAGCTGCTTGCCTTTGCATGCATTACAGCAGGGAGATACAGAACACTGAGCATCAAATATGATGCCAAATAACAAAATATTTCCAGAAAGCGCGAAGAAAATTGCCATTATAAACAGTTGGTACAATCATAGGTGCAAATAATTACAGCCTCGTATTGATCTAAGATAAAATGAATCATGCAAGGCATCTCCTATAAAGGAAAGTAAATAATTTCCTTTAAAATAGCGGTTCCACTTTGGGATATGTAGAATGGGGCTTCGATATACTTCTCGCCTTCTATTGCAGTTTTGGTGTGATAGATATCACGAAAAAATTTCAATCTGAGGTTTCGTCTCTGATCTTTTCCGTCTTACCATTCAAGTGTACGTCTACTTTCCATTATGCTAAGTTGACCGTTCCAAGTACCTAATACGAATAGCACTGCCCTATTCTCTATGTTTTCGAGCGTATCAACCAGCTCTTTGTTGTAGGGATCCCAGAAAACCCATACGTACTCCAACATTGAGCGCACATGAGTAAAATACGGTTGTTCTCTTAAGGTAGATGGAGGTTCGCTGCAAGTTTATCTCAGAAACCGAAAAACACCTGCAGCCGTAACTTTTGTGTGGTGAACGTGCCTATTTACCCTCTGACCTCTCGTTAAATAAACTCCTAGTTATTTATATTCCCCTGCAGTTCTTAAAGCAGCGTAATTTACGGTATACGTATTCAATTGGAATGAAGGTTTCTTGTAAAAGTGACGTTAACACACTTTTGAACAGTCAACAAATTTTCTGAATTAGCACACCAGGATGATATTACATTAAAATCATGCTGCAGGTATTCGGAATCACATTCATTCGCTATAGTCCTGTAAGCTACACAGTCATTCGCTAACATTTTGAACACAGATTTTAGGCTAATGGTAATAGCATTTATATATAACAGAAACAAAAGAGGGCCCGCAACTGACCCTTTGGGAATTCCTGAGGTCACGGGAACATACCCGGACGAACAACCATTGAGAGCAACCGACTGCTGTCTTAGAGAGATATACTCGGCTATCTATGCAATAGCCGATTCATTCAGTTTGTAGCCCGCAATGTACTACCAAGAAGCTGATATGGAACACCTCCGAATTATTTTTTTTTCAGTACAAGAAAATACATTCAACTACTTTCAGCTTATTTATCGCTAGAGCCAAATCATGCGTGAACTCAACAAGGTGCGTTTAGCAAGAAAAACCCGACGAAATCCGTGTTTGCTAGGATGCTGGCGATTATGTTTAAACAAATGCATCATTTCCGAAGTGTAGTTAAGCTCACCTTCAAACATCGCAACTAAATTAACTTCCACGCTTCGTCATTCACAAGGTTCTGCTGTTATGGCAAATTTAAAGTAAGACGTGTTTCTAAATAGACAGTCATAAAACCCCATGAAACTGAGCACGAAGTTGAGCCTACCAATACGCGAGCATAGCCTCTTTAATGTTTATCACCAAAAAAAATAGTACAACATTGTTTTTCGCAGTATAATTGTAAGAAGAATAGCCGAAAACTTGCGCTTTAGCGCGCCCTTGCCTTTCTTTGGTGGGGAGTCCTTGACATGGCGCCGGTTGAGGTCCTCGGGGGCGGCCGCTTGCTCTTCGCCCTTTAAGGCCACTTATTTCGATGAACCACCACCACCTCGCGTCGAACATTTCTGCCGGGTCGATGTCTCCTATGGTCTCTATTTTTTGAGGCGGCCAATAGCCTCGAGCTGATGCGGCGACGAAGCCGGCGGGCGAGGCGTGGTAGCGGCTATGATTGGCGAGGCTTGGCTCACCCGTCGGTGTGGCACAGTCTTCTCGTGGCAATAAATGGAATTCCGATCGCCTAAAAGTTTCCTGGTAATGTTCAGTGAGTCCTTGCACTTTGCCCGTTCACCTAGAACACTCATTACTGTTTGACAAACGAAGTTCGTTCATTTAAAATGTAGAAACACCGTGCGGATAACAAACGCGCCTGCGTCATTCGGCTCCCGAACGGCTATTTCTTCACCCAGGGAAAAACTGGTCCCACACCAGCGGGTCTCCTTCCAAACACGTCTGTGCATGAATTCTCGGTGGCCAGACACGTGTCGCTGTTCGGCTGTACGCCGCTTACCGAACGAATGACGTATAACCTGAGACCTTACGTAGGCTGGTCTCCTTTTGAACACCGGTTGGCAAACATTCTGTGGCCGTTCGCTTGCCGTAATTCGGCAGATGACCACTAACCGAATAAAAAATGTACATTCTGGGGCCGTGCGTCGGCCCGTCTTCTGTATAACACCGGTTGCCCGAAGAAAACAAATATTCTGCCGCCGGACGTGCGGTTCACCGTTGAAAGAGCGAATGCGAGGCAGCCGCGCTCCGGCCGGTCTCCTTTGGAACACCAACTGCCACAAGAATACGGATGTTCTGTGGCCGGTTGCTGCCGTGCTTCGGCTGAAAACCGCTTCCCGGAGGAAAAATGCATGTCCTAAATCCGTAATTCGGCCGTTCTCTTTCTCAATATCGGATGCCGAAAGTGAACTCATTATCTGGCAGCCTTGTAGCTGCCGTTGTGTGTCTGAACACGGGCGGGCGGAGAAATACAGTAGCGCTGGTTGCTGAATGTTGGCCGCTCATGGTGATCAGTGGCTGCCAGAACCTGGATGCTTGCCGGACAGGCCAGAAAGCGGCCGTAGACGGGCTGGTCTTGGGACACACTTTCTGTGCTGCCTGAGTATATAGTAAGTGGCATCCCAAAGTCGTCGATCCAAGATGTAAGAAATGTAAGGGTCGAGCGGACCTCGTCCCCTGGTGTGGACTTGTCCTTCGTACAAGAAACCGCACCAAAACGTAGCATCCTGGGAGGCACTACTCCTCAGCCGAACCTCCGAAACCCAGCGAAAGATCATCGGTCTCGCCATAGAAGCCGCCAAGTCCCAAGGGATACCGGCCGACTGATGGGGGGAGGGAGCACCTAACGCTCCCTTTCTGACTGGTGTGTAATAAAGTTTTCACTGACTGACTGACTGGGGAGGGCCCATTGCCGTTCGAGCCGGAAGAAGATAACCACAGCTCCTCTGTTTCAGGAAGTCTCACACAAGATAAAACAAAGTTTAATTATAATTCTTATAGTTATTTAGGCTGTGGAGCCTCCCGTCAGGTAAATATGTTTGCATGGCCAAAAATAGCGTGGCTATGCCAATTGTAATTCATTGTAAATGTTTGTAGTTTTGATTTCTAAATGGCAACATTGTTTTCTTAGAGCGCATGCACATCATAAATAGTTGAAGTCATGTTTTATGGGTCGCCTCGCTTCGCTTACGTACGCAGTTGCAACAGAGATATCTCACCTTGCAGCGAAAAGCATTCGGATATCGGGGTACCTGCTCAGAGTCCATGTTCTGACCCCAAAAACCAATCCATATTATTTTCAATTGAGGATTAGGACTATGCAACTAGGATTAATTTATGTGGGAAGCTGCACAAATTGAAAAAATGTGGTGCGTGCAACATGTTACAAGATAATTATGATGTTTATTGCACCAGATACCTCGTGTCTCTGAATATTTTATCGTAGGGTGAGATGCCCCTAAAAATGGAATAAATTATAAGGGAAAAATGAAAGCCAAACAGTTTGCGTCTATTTGCCCTTAACAACTTGCTTTTGACCATAGTATTCATTTCACTGCACTGAACCAGAAGCAATATTTGTGACATACTTGTTCGAAGACTCATATCCGTGAGGTATTTGTATGCATCTTCAATGATGACGTCTCAGGTAACACCCGAACGCGGAATATAAAATATTACTGAGATTGTATAAGTGTTGCGTTTTATAAAAGAAAAACTTCCTCTTTAAACGAAATACCGTTGATCGCCTTAATTTAAGTCATGGGTAACACAGCAGTCAGCCCGAGGTGGTTATTAGAAAGTATTTATGTTTTATTAGTGAATGGAGATTTTCATCACTTGAGTCCAATGCAAAAAGCGCTTCGTTGTGCCGGTTGGGGTGAACAAAACAAACATTTTTGTTTCACTTTTTATTTAACGGCGTTCTCGTGAGTGGGTATTAGGTGTGACGTGGCATCAGAAACTCATAGTAGCTTATATTTTCGGTATACAAAACGTATAAGCGTAGTAAACCGTAAGTGTGCATTTATATAGGTGATATACTGCAGAAACAAAGCCCCAGTGTAAAAAGTGAATTTTTTTCAGGCGTTGATTTTTAAGCAAAAAATACGCATAGTGTGGTGTTTTTTATTCCGCCTTTTTAACCAGGTATTGTAAAAAAAAAGCACTGCTATTTATTCCCTAGATTGATTTTGGAAGTATGCTATTTTACAGATGTTCCTAGTTTTGCTATTTTGACCAGTTGAAGTGATTTGGGAACGCCTTCTTCCAAACAAAGATAAAGTTCGTCTTTATGGCACTTTATGACGCGTTTTGTCATGTGGTTAAAGCAATAAAGGAAGCCTTCCAAAGAATATTTTCCAAGACACTACAACAGCTTTTGACTTGGGAAACTTCTTTATATCTCTGTGTTTTATAAACATCCTTACAATTGTGCTTTTTCCAGAAAATATTTTGTTTTGTAATCCAGGACGTGGATGTCGCTAGAGTTCAGCATGTGCTTCCACGCAATTATCCACAGACGAGCTTAAAGCAGTAAATTTATTGCTCATAGTACTTTGAGAGGTTTTTCTGTTTATTCATTTATTGGATACCATAGAGCCAACCTTCCTATCAAGAAAGAAATAAAGAGAAACCCGAACACTCATTCGGTTTATTGCATGCTGTATCCTAACTCTCTAATAACACTGGAAGGGCAAGGCGGAGTTTTGTGTAGGTATAATGACGAAACAGGTCATTTCAATTTGTGAATGGCACGCGACCTTCTGACAGCAACTGATATCTTCAATGGATAGTCATTTTGACGTTATAACTGAAGAACATCTAGCTACTGTGTGGATGTCCCGGCAAGCAGGTAATAAGAGAGTTGGTTTTCCGCTTCTAACGGTAAATATCATCTTCACTGGAGAAACCTCTTGAGGATGTAGTGAGATTGTATGTATAGCGATCGATAAACTGGCAACGAGGATCGGACACAGGAGTGTTTGTCACTGGCCGGTCTACCTCAGTGGGCATGTTTGGCCCAAATTGAATATAATTGCTCAAAAAGGTAGATTTTCAATGTGATGTTGTGGTCAGCAATGCCAAACTCGTAGTACATTAGGCTACCGGAACAGATTGATAACATAGACTTCAATGGGTACCGTTATGCCGAACCACTCGTTAAATAAACACGTAGTTATTTATATTCCCCGGAGGTTCCTAAATTAGCGCAATTTACAGTATACGTATTCAATTGTAACGAAGGTTTTCTTTTAAGGTGACGTTAACACAATCTTTAACATTCAACGACCTTTCTTAATCCTCACACCAGGATGTTGTAGAATTTGAATCATGCTGCAGGTATTTGGAATCACGTTCATTCGCTTTAGTCCTGTAAACTACACAGTCATTCGCGAACATTTTGTACAACGCTTTGACGCCAATATTGATATTATTTATATATAAGAGAAACAAAAGAGGGCCCGCAGCAGAGCGTTGGGAATTCCTGAGGTCACGGGAACATATCCGGACGAACCACCATTGAGAGCGACCGACTGCTGTCTTAGAGAGAGATACTGGGCTATACATGCAATAACCGATTCACTCAGTTTATAGCCCACAATGTACTAACAAGGTGTTCATATGGAAAACCGCCCAATGCTTTTTTTTCAGTCCAAGAAATGCAGTTAACTGCTTTAAGCTTATCTATTGCTAGAGCCAAATCGTGCGGGAACTCAAGAAGCTGCGTTGCGCAAAAAAAAACCTGACGAAATTCATGTTTGCTAGGATGCTGGCGATTATTTTTAATCAAAGGAGTCATATCCCAAGTGTAGCTAAGCTCACCTTTAAACACCGCAACTAAATTAATATCCAGGCTTTGTCATTCACAAGACTCCGTTGTTATCGCAAATTAAAAAAAAAAAACACTTGTTAATAAATAGGCGGTCAAAAAATACCATGAAGTAACCTAGTTCAGTGCACAAAGTCCAGCCTACAAATGCACGAGCTTAGTCTCTTCTAATTTTAACACCAACAAAAAAGTGCAACATTGTTTTTTGCAGTATTATTGTGAGAATAATAGCCGAAAACTTGCGCTTTTGGGCGCCCTGGCCTCTCTTTGGTGGGGAGTCCTTGACATGGCGCAGGTTGAGCTCCTGCGTGGTGGCCGCTGGCTCGATGCCCTTTAAGGCCAATTATTTTCGGTGAGCCATCGCCATCTCGGGTCGCACATATCTGCCAGGTCAGTGTTTCCAATGCTCTCCATTTCTTCAGGGGGCGATAGGCTTCGAGCTGATTCGTCGACAAAGCCGGCGGTCGAGCCATGGTATCGGCTATGACTGGCGAGGCTTAGCTCACCCGTCGGTCTGGCACAGCATTCTTGTGGCAATAAATGGCATTTCGATGGCCTAAAAGGTTCCCTGGCAATGTCCAGTGAGTCCTTGCACCTTTTCCGTTCACCTAGAACCACAAAATACTCTTTGACAAACCAAGACCATTTAAAGCGTAGAAACACCAAGCGGATGAAAAACGCGTCTGGGTCGTCCGCCTCCTTAACGGCTTTTTCTTCACCCACAGAAAAACTGGTCCTACTTTGGCCGGTCTCCTTCCAATCAATAGTGCATGAGCTCTGGCGCCCAGACGCATGCCGTTAGTCGGCTGTACGCTGCTTACCGACACAATGACTTATAACCTGAGACCTTACGCCGGCTCGTCTCCTGCTGAACACCGGTTGCCAAATATTCTGCGCACGTTCGCTTCCCGTAATTCGGCCGGGGACCGCTAACCAAATATAAAACGTACACTCTGTTGCCGTGCGTCGGCCGGTCTCCTTCATAACAGCGGTTGCCCGAATAAGAAGAATACTCTGCCGCCGGACGCGCGGTTCACCATTAAAAGAGCGAATGAGCGGCAGCCACGCTCGGGGCGGTCTCGTTTCGAACACCAACTGCCACAAGAATACGAATTTTCTCTGGCAGGTCGCTTGCTCTGCTTCGGCGGAATACCGCTTCCAGGAAGAAAAACGGATGCCCTAAGGCCGTACTTTGGCCGTTCTCTTTCTGAACATCGCCAGTCGGAAGTAAACTGAATATCTTGCAGCCGGGTACCTCCCGTTGGGTGTCTGAAATCGGGTGGCCGGAGAAATACCGAAGCGCTGGTTGCCGAATGTTGGCTGTTCAACGTATGATCAGTGGCTGCCAGAACCTGGATGCTGACCTGACATAGACTGGCCGGTCTTGGGGCACACTTTCTGTGCCGCCTGGGTTAGTAGTTAGGCACGCCACGAAAGCAGCGTTGGCTAGTAGAGCTACAAAACTTTGCTGTTAAATGACATTGTAACATGCAGTGGCTATTCCGCAGCCGCATTCCTGCGATTTCTATAAGACACCCCTGATTCTTGTCTGTGGGATTAGCAGCCGCCAGTTGCGGCCGCCACCAAAAAACACGACTGGGTGGTCGACGGAGCCCCAAGTCCCATTTGATCGTATCACGGGTGCGAACGAGCAGGTAACGCACTCATAGCTATGTTTATGGGCATATCGATATTACTTCAAAACTGCCCATATGATGTCACTGTACCGCAAAAAGTGAACGTTTTCCACTGTTCCTTGTATTCTCTCAGTTAAGAGTTTTTCAAAACTGAGATCAAGGTGATTAAGTTATCTATTGCTATTCTTTTTAAATTAAAAATTCAAGGTTGTTTTATTGGCCTTTTTAGCTAAAATTACACGTCAGCTCAATACGTTGCTGGTCAAACATACACACATAGGATAGCATTATTTGCCGAGTACTTACCGCCCCCCCCGCCCCTGCGCGAGGATGGTGTAACGCCCCGCATTTCTACAAATATACAGATATCGCGGCAGTTCCACCTGTAAGCATTACGACAGCGTAAAAAGATAAAATTGGTCGAAGAAGATTTTAAAACCATAACAAGTAAGAACTATTAAAAATGGGGAAAATGAAGAACCGTGTAATATCCTGCATTTACACAAAAATGCAGATATCGCGGAAGTCCTACCGGCAGTCGTTATATAAGCCTAAATGGAGACGATTGGTCGACCAGAGTTTAAAAAAATACAAAATCTAGAAGTATGTAGAAACTTAATGTAAATGGAGAATGATGTAACACCCTTCATTTACAAAAAAATTCGATTTGGTGTAACACCTGTATTGGTTATAATAGCGTAAATAGAGGTAATTGGTCGTACAGGATTTAAAAACCAAAACAATTGGCTGGGGTTAGTTTACGCTGCAGACAAGCGGCATAAGATTGCTGTTCATTAGAGGACAATTCTCTAAATTTCTGCAGTTTTTTTTGTGATAGCTGCAGGCCGAATATGCTGCAGGGAGCGAAGAAAATTTACTTATGGTCACTACTTTCTGTCACAAAACTTACATGCAAAGATCTAAGTGGTTTAGGTTCTCGTGGCGGCCCACCAAGGCCCACTTAAAGTAACCGAGTGGACTAATTGGAATACGGTTTTCCCTCCTTCGTTCTCTCTCCCTCCCTCTCTCTGTATTGCCGGCACAACTGCGCAGCAGAAAATGCCAGTCGGACGGTGCACCCTAGCACTAAAATAATGCGAGTTTGTTGTTTTCAGGCAACATGGTGTTTTTTGTCTTGCGGCTATACAAGCCATGACCAACAAACAAATAAAACTAAATAAGTGTTTTAGTTAAGACAACTCTCTTTATTGGGCTACTTGCACAAAAAAGCTTGGTCCGTCTGCTTGTCTGACTGTCTCGCCCAGGATTCAGCGGCCTCGACAAAACAAAAGCATTGTTGAACGAGACGTTCACATAGATAAAAAAAAATTCCAAACTACTAAATGTGGTGGCAAAGTTCATACTTGTCAACATTCCTGTGCTAAGAGAGCCCAATTGGAGTGCACAAGGTAAAATATGAATACGTAAATGACCTTTGCATTGTTCTTTTAATAAAAATTCAGGGCAACTGGATCTTAGTGATAGAAATACACAATATCCATTGAATAAAAATGTTTAGACCCAGCATACAAAAAGTGATGGGGTAAACCTAACCCGCTTTCGCGGAACTATATAAATCCCCAAATTAACGAACCATTCCAGTAGATGTAGAACGGGTTAAAATCGAATTGACTTCATCAACTCTTTGAGTTTACCGGGAGAGCAGCGATGAGGGAAGGGCAAAGCATCGCAAGTGGGCGAGAGAGAGAAGAGAAGTATTTACGTTGGAGTGGCGGCACGAGACTACCGCCCTTTGACGACATTTGCAGCGAGCTGAGCAGATACGCGGCAAATTTTTTATCTCTCTCTTTCGTGATTCACGTTGTTTTCTTTGAGACCATGAATCTGCTACAACTAACCGGTTGAACTACACGAAAATGCTTAGAGCCGAATAAAACTATCGGAGTAAATTCTCCGACAGTTCTTGCCTGAAGTTGGGGCTTTCCACAATGCACCGCATGTTTTGTGATGATGATGATGATGATCGTTAGAGTTTTTTGGCGCAAGGCCAGCTGGGGCAAAGAGCGCCAAACAAAAGTATCTAAAATAAAATATAGGCTACTAAAGCCAAAATAACAATAAAATCAATTAACGGCAATGGTGATGGCTGGTGTATAGGGCCAGATATGATTATGCGTGATAGGAGATGAGGTTTAAAAACTTGACGTTGGACAAATACTCAAACACACGTTTCACGGAAACAATGGCATCATCACCTATGAAAAACGATGGATGTAGGGGAATATGTTGTCTGTAGAGTTCTCTGAAGTGTTTGTGTCGTGTTGTGTGAAGTGCCTTGCATGTGATTAGTATGTGCACTACGGATAGGGCCTCTCCGCACCTGCCGCACTGGGGTCTAGAAGATCCCGTCAGCAGATACGAGTGCGTCGCATGGGTGTGCCCTATCCGCAGCCTACCCAAGGCGACTTCCGTGTGTCTGTTGTGTGAGTCAGTTGTGTACCGTCCCAAGTGTGGCTTTATTACATGTAGTTTGTTGTCTGTCTGTTCGTCCCAGTGTGTTTGCCATGTTCTGCGCAGGTGTTGTCTTATGTGTGGCTTGAGGTCTGTGTAGGGTACCGTTGTAATGTCCACAGTGTTCCTGAGTGCAGCCGCACCGGCCCTCTCGTCTGCCAACTCGTTCCCAGAGATCCCTGCGTGTCCTGGGACCCAGCAGAGGACCACCTCATGCTTTTGTGCATACACGGACATGATAGTGCAGAATACAAGATTAACTATGTGGTTTCTGGGGGGCTTGTGCGATGACAGTGCGCGAACAACACTCAAAGAATCTGTATATATGATGGAATTGGGAATGTGATTTTCAAGGATGTGTCGTACAATCAGTAAGATTCCATACGCTTCCGCTGAAAAAATTGATGTGTGCACGCTCATGGTTCTGGCTGCATTGAAATTAGGACCATGAGCAGCGCACGACACCATACTGGAGGTTTTAGAAGCGTCACTATAAAATTCTGCACATGTGTATTTAAACTGCAAAGACAGAAAGTGCTGCAGTATTGCAGCTCGTGGTACACGATTTTTGTCAAGTCTCATAAAAGAGAGGTCACACGACACAGGGCGAACTTGCCAAGGCGGTAAACTGTTAGAAAAGGATGACCTGTACACATCTAAAAACGAAGCACTGAGATCCGAGGTTCGCTCTCTCACTCTCAGTGAAAAGGGCAGAGGAACGGATGGGCTATTTGCAAAGAGCAGAGATGTTGATGTATCGTTAAAGACAGAATAAAAAGGGTGATTATTCAGTGATGAAATTTTAAAAGCATATAGCAAGTCCATGTCCGTTCGTTGGTTCTCAAGGCTCCACTTATCACACTCGACATACAGACTTTCGACAGGGCTAGTGCGAAAAGCACCCGAGGCGAGACGAAGCCCCAAGTGTAGCACTGGGTCAAGCATTCGCAACGCTGTTTTAGTCGCCGACCCATATACCACACTGCCATAGTCTAAACGAGACCCAACCAAAGCAGTATAGAGCCGTAGTAGGAGTTCTTTGTCGGAACCATAAGATTGATGGGAGAGAACCTTAAGTATATTCATTGTTTTCAGACATTTATGTTTAAGTTCCTTGATGTGTGGAATGAATGTGAGTTTCTGGTCAAACACAACACCTAAGAACTTGTGCTCCTTGTTCACAGGAAGCGACACGCCATTAAGAGTAATGTCTGGGTCCGTATGGACCCCGCGCTTCCTGGAGAACACAACGCAGGAGCTTTTTACAGGATTTAATTTAAAACCATTCTTGTCTGCCCAGCCGGCAAGTTTCTTTACACCAAGCTGGACTTGACGTTCGCAGATTGACATATTGCATGATTTATAGGATATCTGCACGTCATCTACATACATGGAATAAGAGATTGTAGGTGGCAGTGCCTTACCAAGAGAGTTCATTTTTACTATGAAGAGAGTGCAGCTCAACACGCCACCCTGTGGCACGCCATTTTCTTGCACGTAAACGTTTGAGAGTGCACAACCAACTCTTACTCGAAACGTTCTGTCTGACAAGTAACTAACAAGAGTGTTTAACATGTTACCCGATACACCGAATGACTTGAGGTCCCTAAGGATCCCATAACGCCAAGCGGTGTCGTATGCCTTTTCAAGGTCGAAGAAGACAGTTAAACAATACTGCTTATGCGCGAAGGCATCCTTGATGTACGAGTCAAGAGCTACCAGCTGATCGTTCGTCGATCGCCCAACCCTAAAGCCTGCCTGGCAGCTCTCGAGAAGACCGTTGTACTCGAGGAAGTACACGAGCCTGCGATTTACCATCTTCTCGAAGAGCTTGCACAGGCAGCTCGTCAGGGCTATAGGACGGTAGCTTGAGGGGGACGACGGGTCCTTTCCCTCCTTCAGGAAAGCTACAACTATAGCCTCCTTCCAAGAGTTTGGAATGTGCCCCGAAAGCTAAATCTTGTTATATAGGTGTAAGAGTGTTAGAAGAGTGTCTGCGTGCAGGTGTTGTATCATTGTGTATGTGATGTTGTCTGGGCCTGGAGCTGAGGGTTTACACGTGCTTAGAGCAGCCCTCAGCTCATGTAGTGAAAACAGGGAGTTGTAAGAAGTCTGTGATTTGTTGCTGTCGCGTAGGGACTTCTTTTCACAACAGGCTTTATGTTTCAGGAAAGTGTTTGTGTAGTGTGCTGAACTGGACACGTGTTGGAAGTGTTGTGCGAGTGTGTCAGCCTGGTCTTCGAGTGTGTCCCCTGTAGTCCTGACCAGAGGCAGGCTGTGTGTTTGTTGTCCCTTGAGTTTACGTATTCGTGTCCATACTTTCCTTGTGTCTGTGTACGAGTTTATTGATGTTATGAATGTACGCCAACTCTCTCGTTTTGCCCCACGGCGCACACGTTTCCTAACGCCTTGGCCCGTTTGAACAAGAGGAGGTTTCCCGACGTGGGGTACCGACGAAGGACACCCCACGCCTTGTTCTGGGCCTCTCGCGCCCGCCTACAGTCCTCATTCCACCACGGCCTCCGCTGGTTGCGCGGGGCACCAGAGGCGTGGGGAATGGACTTTTCGGCGGCGTCGAGGATGTGCGCCGTGAGGAGTTGGGTAGATTCTTCAACGTGTAGGTGTCCTATGGATGTGTGGTGTAGTTTGGATGTCTCTGTAAATGTATTCCAGTTAGCTCGTGTTTAATTGAACCGATTATGGGAAGATGGACTGCATGGGCCTTTACCTATGTATGTAAGTGAGGTGGGGAAGTGGTCACTGCCATATGGGTCAGTTCCCACACCCCACTCGAGAAGAGGAAAGAGAACTGCGGAGCCAATAGCCAAGTCAAGACATGAGTATGTGTTGTGTCCTATGTTATGATATGTAGGCTGTTTATTGTTGAAAAGGCATGCTCCAGAGGATGTAAGAAACCTCTCTATCAGGCGACCCCGGGCATCCGTACGAGAAGAGCCCCAAAGAGAATTGTGAGCATTAAGGTCGCCTGTTAGAATGTACGGTTCGGGCAGCTGGTCAACCAGCGCCTCAACGTCAGAGCTCGAAAGTGTAACATCAGGAGGAATGTATATGGAGCATACCGTTATCAACCTATTAAATATTATTAATCGTATTGCTACAGCCTCAAGGATAGTGTTTAAAGTGACAGGGTGGCATGCTAAGGATTTCCGGACGATTATGGCCACACCGCCAGAGGAGTTTGTGCAGCCATCCCTGTCCTTTCTGAAGACCATGTAACTATTCAAGAAATTTGTGTGCTTGGAATTCAAATGTGTTTCCTGAACACACATAACACTTGGCTGATTAGCATGCAGTATTTCGTATACATCGTCAAGATTTTTAAGAAGGCCTCTACAGTTCCATTGAATTATGTTTTCTCTTCCCATTATTTAGTGTGAGAGCTACTGGAGTGTGTGTGTTTATGTGTCGTCTTTCGGGGCTGTGACTCTCGCCTTCTTAGGCTTGTCGGGAGGCTTTGGCGTCGGGACGCGTTCCTTGCGCTGCGTTGCAGGCAGGAACGGCCCGACATCCATATCGTCGTCGGATGTCCGAGGGGTGCCCGACGGACCGGGCCCCCCGGACTTGGCCCCCCCTCGGGAGCCCTTCGTTTGAGCCGCCACCGCCGAGGGTGTCCGGAGCGCCAGAGGTGGCACGGGCGGTGCGGTGGCGGTGGGAACCGGTGCAGGGCCCGTGGTGTCCATCACCTCGGTACCCTCCAACGCACTGGAGGACGGGGAGACAGAGGCGGGAGCGGCACCGGTCCCGACGGAAGACGTTTGCACCACAACCGCTGCTGCCTCAGCAAGCGGCGTGGTGGCGGGTTGGGCTGCCTGAGGCAACCCAGGGGGGGGCGGAGGAGGGACCAGGTCAGACTCGCTGAACTGGGTCCCTGTGGAAACCAGACGCCGCTCCGCCCCCCGGCGAGCCGCGTCGGCGTACCTCCCCAGAGGGAAAGAGGCGAACCTCTTTCGCGCCTCTGGGAAGGTGATGTTCTCCGTGACCTTGGTGTTAATTATCTTTTTTTCCAATTGAAATTTTTCGCACTTGCGGGAGTACGCTGCATGCGGACCGCCGCAGTTCACACAAGTGAGGGTTTCGGATGGACAGTTGTCAGTCGGATGATCGTGCGCCGCGCATTTCGCACACGTCGTTCGGCCACGACAAGAGGTTGTACCGTGCCCGAACCGCTGGCACTTAAAACAGCGCCGCGGATTCGGGATGTACGGACGGATGGAGCAACGGATAAAACCTGCATTGATGTGTTGTGGAAGAACTGCGCGGTCGAAAGTCAAGATAATGTGCTTGGTGGGAATCTCCTTGTCGTCTCTGCGGATAGTGATGCGTCTCACGGCAGTGACGCCCTGATCCTTCAAGCCGGCAAGGAGATCCGCATCCGTTTCGTTCAAAAGATCTGTCTCGGATATCACACCCTGGGAGCTGTTGAGGCTCCGATGGGGTGTGACCCTGATGTCTAGATCAGCCAGTCTAGTCTGAGCTAGAAGCTTCATGGACTGCTGCTTGTCATTTATTTCGATGAGGAGTTCACCAGACCTTTGTTTTTTGCACTTATACGATTTTCCTACTATGGCTTCAAGATACTTGGCGATCAAGAAGACTGACTGAGATGCAAGAGGGTGGGTTGGATTGAGGGATTCCATCACAAGAAATCGAGAAAAATGGTCCGGTTCAGGAAAGGTTAACGACGGCAACGGAGGAAAGGATACTTCGGTGCGGCCCCTTTTCAGGGACCGATCACGGTTGGGGGGGTTTTAGACAATACCATAAAGCATAGTATAAAAGCAGGGAGACGGGGGTACTTTCTCCTTTGACCTTACCCTGGTAGTCAAAGAGGTCCCGGAGCTCCCTGCCTGGTAGACAGGCAGGGAGCCCATCGGCCGGAGCTTGACCAAGGCTCCGACGGCCACCGTTTACGGCTTCTACCCTTCACCTTTAAACACATCGCCACGGTTGGACACGGCTTATGTTGGGAGCTCGGGGTCCGCGGTGTCGCTGCTCACCGTCACCATGAATACTCAAGGTGCCCCGTGCGGGGCCGCATGTTTTGTGGTTGTTTCTGTTGATTAGCCACTCGTCTCGTATATGTTCGCCTTTATCTACTCGAAATATTACAGAAATAAACAAAACACAAATATCTAACGTTTGGTCAAATTTGAAGAGCAAGTTTCGAAGTTAAATAAAATTCCGAAATGTGCAAAAATTGCCGATATTCTGAAATTGAGAAAAAACGATGAGATTGGTCTCCTAGCGATAAATATATCTCGAAAAGAGCGGGCTTTTTTAGTTGGTGGTTGAGGCCTGATAGGGCACTTAAGAATTTTATCAGAATTTTAACTTTGAAGCAATCTGTGCCACATTGTTTACCTGTGAATGTATGGCAATAACTCTTAACCAAACAAACCTGGTCGTATCACGACGCTCAACGCAACGGAGCCCACGCGGCATCATTCGCGAACTCAGACCACAAGCTCCGCCATGGGCTCCCTCACAACTAG
Source organism: Haemaphysalis longicornis (assembly GCF_048455015.1). NCBI lineage: Eukaryota > Metazoa > Arthropoda > Arachnida > Ixodida > Ixodidae > Haemaphysalis > Haemaphysalis longicornis. The sequence continues at coordinate 116,616,869 of NW_027526407.1, read as the reverse complement.
ATTGCTGATCGAGTTAGCGGTTGTAGCATACCCACGAAAAATGGGCGCATTTCACCACCCAGCTTACTGAACCACTCTCAGCTGTCATGTTCTCATTGCGCAGGCGCTGTGCCCTTCCAGTGAACCGCCGGCTCACCGAAGAGCGCTGGCGAGGGCGGAGGCTGAATTTTTCTTTCCTGTTTTGTTTCTACTACAATAAAGTTTATTCTTCACATGTCGGCACTCGCCTTACCATAGCTGCATTTCGCAGACATTTTTACTACTTAAACCTCAAACATTTCCAGGACGAGTAAAAAACGTTTATTGCTCCCATTCAACGGGAAGAATGCAGCGTGGGATGGGTTTCGGTCATCCAGGGTGGGTGGCATCCTTTGTGCAGGATGCCATAGCCAGCTGCAGCTCGAATGGCCCTGGTCACCAGGCCACGCTGGTTTTTTAGGACATCGCTTTTCAGCAGGACCTCCCACTGCTCATTTGTCGGTGCGAGGACTTCGGGTAGTTTGGTGACGCCTTAACACTCCCAGATCATGTGGTAGGGGGTTTGGCACGTCCCAGAGGAGAAGTGTCAGTCGTAGCAGAAGAGCGTGGGGTTTATATTGGACCGATGTCTGGCATGCGTAAATGAATTTTCGGCAGTCTCCGGTATTGTGTGGCTTCTTTGGTCAGCTTCGGGTGGGGCGGCAGGTATTCTTCTTTTTGATAGCCTGCACTGCTCTAGTCTGTGTCTTCTGCGTTTGGGGATGGACGGGTGGTTGTAGGCAGGATGGTGAGTGCCTATGAGAGTTGAAGCCCGGTGTGAGTGGCCTCGGGCTCCGGTATCTGCCGCTTCATTACCGTCTAAGGACTAGTGACCTGCTACCCAAATGATATCAATATCCAATAGATTTACCCTTTTATCGAAGCCTTATGTGTAGAGCAAGTGCCATTGCTGAGATACGGCCCTTTTGAAAATTACTGCAGGTCGCTTGCGAGTCGGTGATGACGATCACCCGGTCTTGGGTATCTGTTAGTGTGGTGGTTGCACGCACGACTGCTGTCTCCTCCGCATAGTCGGCGAAATCTCTATTGACCGTTATTGACCACAAGTTAGCTTCTTTACTGTTTGTCACAATAACCGCGTACGCCCACTTGGTTCTTTCGGGGTACCTCCCAGCGTCCACGTTTCTTGTTGAGCGGTCCTTGCTGTAGGCTTTTCGCAAGGCCTTGGCCCTGGCTTCCCTTCGCCCCTTGTCGTAAACATTGTGCATGCTGCTTCGAACGTTTTCAGTCATGATGTATTCCCTCAAGGCATGGCGAATGGGTTGTTTTTGGTTTTGGGGTCACACGCTTGGCTCGTAACCGAAGCGGTACAAGGTAGCTCGGCCGGTCGGAGTAAGTTTGAGTCACTCCATTTGGCTGGCTTTATATGGATTCGGTGTTGTGGATTCCTAAGTGAAAATGTTTCTCTGTGGAGGTCTTGGCTGGCAGTCCCAGTTCTAATTTGCACATTTGAGGAATGAACATGTCGGGCGTCTTTATTGCAGCAATTCTTAGCGCCAAGTAAGGGGTGCCGTAGGTGATTTTGCTAATTACCAGGGCCCCTGGCATTCGGATTGGGTCATCTTTCCACCCGCGTTTTTTGCTTGTTACTCACTTGATTAAATGGGTAAACTGTGTGACAGTGTTTTGTAGCTTCTGGAGGGTTGCAGACCCTGCCCCGTCTTTTTTAAAAGTGAGACCCAATACTCGGAGTGTAACAACCTTTGGGATGGCAGCGCCATGAAGTGTCATCTCTGGGTCGGGGGCCACGGAGGGGAGTCTACCTCTTTTTCACTTCTTGAGTATGAGAATTTCAGATTTTTCCGGCGCAATAGAGAGCCCACATCGTTTTAGATAGTTTTCCGTACAGTTCATGGCTTCCTGCAGGGTGTCCTGTTGTATCCCTGCTGTACCTTTGGTAGTCCAAACGATCACGTCGTCGGCGTAGATAGCATGCCTGACACCTGGGATGGCATGTAGCTGGTCAGGTAGGTATTTGAAAGTAGAAAACACTCTAAAGTTTGTTTGTCTAAATAGGGTTCAGTTTCCTCATCAAGTCCTTCGTGTCGTCGTTGGACTATCATGGCACAGCAAGCTGGGGGTAAGGCAATGCACTGGGCTTTGCGTTTCCTTTACTTTGTTCAAACGCAAGAGCAATTTTCACAATTAGGAGACCCCGCGAAGGCCGGCATTCCCGCTCCCGTGGCTTTAGAGCTGGGGACGCGAGATCCCCTGACAAGCCACGTAAAAACCAGTCACGAGATCACCTTTCAAGGGAAAATAAGTAGAAGTGCTTAAACTGAAGTTCTGAGAAATTCGGGAACAATGACAAAATTCATACTAAACACAACTGGATGATTCTCTAAATGCCCTCGATTGAACAAGCAACCACGTACAGATTTTCTTTAAGAGCATTCTGGTGACGCCAAAGATATTGGGGGGGAAAGTAAACAAATCGACACCTGTTCATCATGTTGCGTATTTAGCATTGACTGACACAATTGACCTTATTCTACCTATATGTCCCTATTAGTACGAACACATTTGTAGAAATTAGGAAGAAATGGGCTTGAGCAGGGCATATATTGCGAAGGCAAGATAACCGTTGGCCTTTAAGGGTAACAGAGTTGATCCCTAGAGAAAGCAAGCGTGGCAGGGGGTTCCAGAAAGTCAGATGGGCAGGTGAGATCAACAATTTTGCGGGGATAAAGTGGTCGCAGTTAGCGCAGGACCGAAGTAATTGGAGATGAATGGGAGAGGCGTTTGCCCTCCTGTGGGTCTAGATAGGCTGGTGATGATGATGATGATGACATCATTGCAATTATTATTTGCTTTGGGACGCAGATTGTCGAGCAGACCTGAATTTGTAATTCGAGACAAAAAACCGGTTGATGGCAGTGCCTCACTCGCGAATGACACACAACTGCGAGCATCTAAAAAAAAGATGCGGCGGCCATGTTGACAACGAAACCGGCACACTTCTGCGAATCACAAAACAATGGCCGTTGCCATGGCATCCTGCTGTGTGTGTGGAATGTAATGGTAAAATATTTTTAAGAAAAAATACTCGGGTTCGTTGGCCTGCTTTCGCGATAGCTGCCGAAAGACTAGCGTGCAGCAAAAAAACCTTTTTGTGGCTATATTGTGTTTATATCTCTTTGTTCGTTTGTTTCTTGATCTTTTGTCGCGAGATACTCTGAGAGGCAGGCTGACGGCAATTGACGATGTAGCCTACCCACAGCTACATGGGTCATCTACGTGCACCTGCTCTTCACGTGGCACCACGTCTACTTTTCACGGCCACCCGTCAGGATTTAAATTGTAGTCCAACCTGCCAGCATGACGAGTTAGCGCTTAGTTCAGCGCTCTTTTGAAACTGGTTTTATTCATAAACATAGCCAAAAATTAATATTGTTTGTGTTCTTACGCGAGCGGCTGCTTTAGTAGAAGTATGTTAGAAGAAAGACAATAAAGATCATGAATATGGTCGTCTTTTGCTTTTGATGGAGCAGAATGCAACAACTGTTTAATTTGTGTTGTGTAAATGTGCATTTTCTTTTTTACAAAAGTTTTTGTTTACGCGCCGTCTGTAATAATGTGAATTAAGTTCTCTGTGTTTGGTCCTGGGAGATACTGGTAGTATCGAAAAGAAATAAATGACTCTCAGTCTTTAAGCAATATAACGTGATGATTAGATTGGGGTTTATAAGTTGCGCAGCTTCGGATTTTCTAATAATGAGACGCGTACGAATCTTGGCCCAGTATGGTTGTTTTCCTGCGTAGTTTTCCGGAGATAATTGCACTGCCAAGGCCTCTCGTTTACTGGGAACTGTTAATACTTTTTACTGCGAATAAGTATATGCGTAACCTCCGCAGTTTTTATTCGTGTGAAGCCGCTTTACTCGGCGCCGCTCCGGGGCTCCTTCTCAACCCCCCGTACCCTTTATCGCAACTGTTATTCCACCCATCAACGCCTATGCCTCTTTCACAAGTTGCGCATTGGCTGATAACGGTGATAGCGCCGTAATCAGTTGATTGCAGAGGAGACACAGAAGCGCGAATGGGCGTCAAAACGAAAGGAAGGCGCAGCCATCGTCGCCGCTTCAAATTCCTCTTCGCAGGGTAGGTGTGAGTATCTTCCGCTTGCCCACAGTTTCAGTGTTCTGGTCCAATTCGAAGGCGGTAAACTCAAGAATTGAGCGTACGCGCACTGCACGCTGGTTCCTCGGAGGCTTGGACTGTTCACGTTCAATAAATGTACACATCACCCAAATGGGGCATCCAAAAAGAAGTCACTCATACAGATTTGTCACCTGGAAGAGTGTCTCAAAACAAGCTACGTAACACATTGAGAACTGTTGGTATAGCTAGATCTATGATTTTGGGAATGTGTTTCTGGGGACTAGGATCCTGAGGTATACTACAAGGAGCGCTTAGGTGTCTATGTATTTTTTAGGGCAGTTCATTTATTTGGGACCTATAGTAAAAACAATTCAGATGACGTTAAGTTTTTGAACTAGTTTCATAAATCCTAATTTTTTATGAGCTCGAAAACGAACCTATATGAACTGATTCCTTTTCGATACTACCAGTATCTCACGGGACCAAATACAGAGAACATAATTCACATTATTACAGATGGCGCGTCCACGAAAACTTTTGTAAAACGGAAAATGCACATTTACACAACAAATATTAAACAGTTGTTGCATTCTACTCCATCAAAAGCAAAAAACTGACCATATTTATGATCTTTACTGTCCTTCTTCTAAAATACTTCTACCAAAACAGCCGCTGACATCAGAACACAACAAACAATATTACTTTTTGCTATGTCTATGAATAGAACCACTTTCAAAAGAGCGCTGACCTCAGCGCTAACTTGTCAACCTGGCAGGTTGGACTACAATTTATCCTGACGGGTAGCCGTGAAAAGTGCGCGTGGTGCCGCGTGAAGAGCAGGTGCACGTAGAGAACACATGTAGCTGTAGGTAGGCTACAGCGTCAATGGCCGTCAGCCTGCCTCTCAGAGTATCTCGCGACAAAATACTAAGAAGCAAACGAACGAAGAGATATAAACACAATATAGCAACAAAAAGATTTTAAGTGCAATGCACTTCTTAAGCGACCCTGAACCTGCGTCCACCGGCGATGTCCGCATCACATACCCACGTGGGGGATTGGCCAGGAATCTCCTCGTCTTCCTTGGCAACGGGGGGAGATGGGCGCGCGCTGCCTGGCCGCTGACATGGCACATACCCACGTGGGGGATTGGCCAGGAATCGGGCGTGAGAAGGGCTAATGCACCCGCTTAAAGGAGTACTGACACGAAATTTCAAAGCTGAGATCCGCTCTAGCAATCAAGTACAACGACAACACAAATAGGTGTCTGTGAATAAATGCATCTTTCTTTCTTTGTAGTTGTGTGTGTGTGTGTGTGATCTCTCTTTCGCGAACATTAACCAACCGCGCAAATTCAACTCTTGCATTCGCACTTTCGCATTCTTTCCCTCGGGGAAATGCGGGGAATTTTTTTGCTGCACGCTAGGCTTTCGGCAGCTATCGACAAAGCAGGCCGACGAACCCGAGGATTTTTTCTGAAATATATTTTACCATTACATTCCACACCGGCAGCAGGATGCCTAGGCAACGACCATTGTTTTGTGATTCGCAGATGCTGCCGCTTTTGTTGTCAACATGGCCGCCGCATTCTTTTTAGATGCTTGCAGTTGTGTGTCACTCACGAGTCAGGCACGGCTATCAACCTGTTTGTTGTCTCGAATCACAAATCCACGCCTGCTTCGGAATCTGTTTCGGAAAGCAGAGAATAATTGCAATGATGCCGTCATGGGCACGTTACCGAAAAAAAGTAACAGTGTTACAGTTACAGTTACCTTACCCAAAAAATAACCCTGTTGCTACAGTTACGAAGTTTTTAAAAATATCTAGTTAAAGTTACAGGTACCGTGAAAAAAATTAATGTCGTTACTTTTCCGTTACTGTATAAAACTAAGTATTAGATAAGAAGATTTAGGTTATTTAATAGAAACGTGCGAAGGCATGTGGGGCCAGGAAATGGTTGCACTTTCTTTGTGTCAACAGTCATGGCTGCCAAACGTTTAGAAAAAGGACGAACACGGAGGCCGAACTTGTACTATAGCGAGCTTGAGGACAAAACAGACGAAACAATCATTCAATGTCAACTCAATTTATTTTTACCTACAGTGCCGTCGCTTGACCACCTTGCATAGTGAGGGAGAAGGGGAAAGGGATGGGGGGGGCGGATCGGCGGAAGGCCCTTCGGAGGACAGGGGAAACGGGTCTGGGAGTACTTCGTTGTCGAAATGTTTTGCAATGATACTAGTAAAAAGCGCTGCGTTAACATTTTATTTCGTACTTGTTGTCGGTGACGGCGAACAGTTTGAGCTATTGCGGAAGAGATGTTTGTCCGTGAGCCCTCGCAGTGGTTGTCCCGCGCCAACCCCACCCCTGGAATGACACAAGGTTATTTCCGAAGAAAATAGAAACTGAACTGGACGTTTTACTGTTTTTTCTTGTGCCCTCCTGTCCTCCCAAAGGCGAGTTTTGTTGCCTCGACCCGGAAACACTCTTCTCACAATCCCAGCCTTCCACAGCAACCACGTCCCTAATCCCAGAGCCCGCTCCCTTCGTTTGCTTTGGGGCGTAGGCCGAACGAAGCTCGCCCAAGTATTCTTGGCGCCCAAAATTCATAAACAGATGTAGCTACAGTATTCGTTTCTGCCCCAGCTCAGGAAACGAAGTCGCGAGGTTTTCGAACAATATTTCCTCGTGCAGCGGCAGTCTGGTCAGGCGTCTCCCGGCCAAGATGCTGGCTGTTAGTTGTGGCCGTCGTATAGGTGAAGGGGCGTGGAATTTATTACTTCCTCGACCTCGTTCGAGCACTGTTGACAGCTCGACGAAATCTCTAGACCAGAGGCCGCAAGCACGTGGTCCCAAACACGGCCAGGGGTCTCAAAAGAGTACAATGGTCGCAAGTAACTGCGACATGTGAATCGAACACTCTACAGCACGCACAGGGCTGGACGAGCACGGGGACGCCGAAAGACTCCCCGCGGCGTTTTATGACCCCACAAACGGGGCTGCACGGCGTTAATGAGAAGGCGACGCATTGACCTGCGTTTTCCAGGCTTCTGCGAAAGCGCAAAGGTTTCAGTGCGTTGTTGCCATTCTCATGAATGTTTTCCTGTTCGCCTTTGTGTCAAACACTTCTACTGCGCTCCAGATCTGGGGAAAATGGTGCCGCCGCGCGTCGTACTCTGTCTTCTTCTGTCAACATGCATCCACGTGCGCTTAGGCACATGTCGCAGCTGTATTTATGGCCTGGGTTTGAGCGATATCGCGCTGCTGTGGAAAATACTGCAGCTCACACTAAAAAATTTTGAGCCTTCAGCTGACCGCGTGGGACGCCACGCACACGCGCACGCCTTAAAATTTGTAGTTCAGCTGTTTTTCACTCATGTGAAGGGAGTGAGCTGGCATACATGAAGTAGGCGAAGGTTCTGCACAAGAAAGTCCGAAAAAGTTGAAAGCGCGAACTCTACATCGGGCGTAAACGAATGTTGTTTCTGGATAATTTTATATAGAAGGAAGTAGCTGTAACGGTATTTCTTGTTACAGTTACTCCATAAAAAAGTAAGTGTTAGAGTTACAAGTTCCTCTAACTTAAAAGTAACTAGTTACAGTTACAAGTTACTGAAAAAAGTAACTAGTTAAGGGTAATCCGTTACTAGTAACTACTTACTGCCCAAGACTGCAATGATGCCATCATCATCATCATCATCATCATCAGCAGCAGCAGCAGCCTATCTACGCCCACAGCAAGGCAAAGGCCTCTCCCATTGATCTCCAATTACGCCGGTCCTGCGCTAACTGCGACCACTTTATTTCCGCAAACTTCTTGATCTCATCTAACTTTCTGCCACCCCCTGCCACGCTTGCCTTCTCAGGGATCCACTCTGTTACCCTTAATGGCCAACGGTTATATTGCCTTCGCATTACATGTCCTGCCCAAGTTCATTTCTTCTCTATTTCTGCGAATATGTCCGTACTGATAGGGACATATAAGTTGAATAAGGGCAAATGTGTCAGTCAATGCCAAATACACTACGTGATGAACAGGTGTCGATTTGTATACTTTCCCACCAAAATTTCTTTGTGGTCACCAGAATGCTGTTCAAAAAAATCTGTAGGTGGTTACTTGTTCAAGCAAGGGCCTTTAGAGAATCATCCAGCTGTGTTTATAACAAATTTTTTTATGTTCCAAAATTTCTCAGAACTTCCGTTTAAGCACTTCTACTTGTTTTCCCTTGAAAGGGGATCTCGTGACTGGTTTTATGTGGCTTGTCAGGAGAGCTCGCGTCCCCAGCTGTTAAGCCACGCGAGCGGGAACGTCGGCCTTCGCGGGGTCTCTTCATTGTGAGAGTTTTAGTGCAAAGCTTTTAGTTTTAGCAGTCCTAGTGCAAATCTATAAATTTCCACTAGGACTGCCAGTCAAGACCTCCACAGAGAAACGTTTTCACCTAGGAATCCACAACACGGAATCCACATAAAACCAGCCGAATGGAGCGACTCAAGCTTACCCCGACCGGCCGAACTACCTTGTACCACCTCGGTTACGAGCTACGCGTGTGACCCCAAAACAAAAAACAACGTATCCGCCATGCCTTGAGCGAATACATCATGGTTGAAAACGTTCCAAGCAACATGAACACGGTTTACCGCAAGGAGCGAAAGGAAACCAGTGTCAAGGCCTTGCGAAAAGCCTACAGCAAAGACCACTCAACAAGATACGTCGATGTGGCGAGGTACCCCGCAAGAACCAAGCGGGCGTACGCGGTTATTGTGACAAACAGTAAAGGAGCTAACTTGTGGTCAACAACGGTCAATAGAGATTTCGCCGACTATGCGGAGGAGACAGCAGTCGTGCGTGCAACCACCACAGTAACAGATACCCAAGACCGGGTGATCGTCATCACCGACTCGCAAGCGACCTGCCGTAATTTTCAAAAGGGCCGTATCTCAGCAATGGCACTTGCTCTACACATAAGGCTTCGATAAAAGGGTAAAATCTATTGGATATTTATATCATTTGGGCAGTAGGTCACTAGTCCTTAGACGGTAATGAAGCGGCAGATACCGGAGCCCGATGCCACTCACACCGGGCTTCAACTCTCATAGGCACTCACCATCCTGCCTACAACCTCCCGTCCATCCCCAAACGCAGAAGACACAGACTAGAGCAGTACAGGCTATGAAAAAGAAGAATACCCGCCGCCCCACCCGAAGCTGACCAAAGAAGAAGCCACACAATTGCGGAGACTGCCAAAGTTTATTTACGCATGCCAGACAGCTGTCCAATATAAACCCCACACTCTTCATCTACGACTGCAACTTCGCCTCTGGGACGCCCAACACCCTCTATTACATGATGTGGGAGTGTAAAGGCGTCACCGATCTACCCGAAGTCCTCGCACGACAAATGAGCAGTGGACGTCCTGCTGACAAGGGATGTCCTGGAAAACCAGCGCGGCCTGGTGACCAGGGCCATTAGAGCTGCAGATGGTAATGGCATCCTGGACAACGGACGCCACCCGCCCTGGATGACCGAAACCCATCCCGCGGAGCTTTCTTCCCGTTGAATTGGAGCAATAAATGTTCTTGCCTTCTCCTGGAAACGTCTTAGATTTAGGCAATAAGAATGTCTGCAAAATGCAGCTATGGTAAGGCGAGTTTCGTCAAGTGAAGAATAAACTGTATTGTAGCGGAAAGCAAAAAAAGTCACGGAGTGTCACCAGTGTTATGCGTACGTGTGCGGGGTGTGAGAGCTCAAATTCAGCCGCCGCCCTAGCCAGCGCTCTTCGGCGAGCCAGCGGTCCACTGGTACGGCACAGAGCCTGCGCAATGCGACCATGACTGCTGAGAGTGTTTCAGGGGGTTGGGAGGTGCAATGCGCCTATTTTCGCGGGTGTGCTACAACCGCTAACGCGATCAGCAATCTAGTTGTGAGGGAGCTCATGGCGGAGCTTGTGGTCTGTGTGTGCGAATGACGCCGGGTGGGTCCCGGTGCATTGAGCGTGATTTTACGACTATGTTTGTTTGGTTAGGAGTTATTGCCGTACATTCACAGGTAAACAATGTGCCACAGATAGCTTCAAACTTAGAGTATTTAAAAATTCTAAAGTGCCCTATCGGGCCTCAACCACCAACTGAAAAGGCCCGTTCTTGTCGAATTATATTTAGTGTTACCAGATCAATATCATATTTTCTCAATTTCGGAATATCAACAATATTTGTGATTTCAAAATTTTATTTAACTTCGGAACTTGGTTTTCAAATTTGATCAAACGTTAGAGTTTTGTGTTCTGTTTAGTTCCGTAATCGTTTGAGTAGATAAAGGCGAAGAAATACGAGAGGAGTAGCTACTCTACACAAACACATGCGGTGGGTTGTGAAAAGCCCTAACTGCAGGCAAGCACTGGTCGTAGAATATACTCCGATTGTTTTATTCGGCTCTAAGTGTTTTCGCGTACTTCAACCAGTTAGTTGTCGCAGATTCATGGTCTCAAAGAAAACACAAAAGGAATCAGTAAAGCCAGCGATAAAAAAATTGCCGCGTTTCGGCTCACTTCGCTGCACGTTTAAGGCGCATTTTGTGTCCGTTGTTATCCTGATGTCAACTCTCTCACACAAAAATTATATTGCTTGCCTTGTATAGGTCAATCTTCTTTGTTTTTGTTTGTACACTGATCGTATGTGTATTATCCGTTCAAGTCTTGCTTTTCTGATCCCCCCTATGTAGTGCCCTTTGGGCTTTTAGGGTATCTGAATAAATGAATAAATAAATAAATAAATAAATAAATAAATAAATAAATAAATAAATAAATAAAATGTTTTCTAAGGGCGATAGTCTCGTTCCGCCACTCCCACGTAAATACGTCTCCTTTCTCTCTCGCTCACTTCCCTTCCCTCATCGCTGCTCTCACGATAAACTCAAAGAAGGTTTGCTGAAGTCAATTCAATTTTAGCACGTTGCACAGATCGGACACCATCTACTGGAATGGTTCGTTACTTTGGGGATTTATATAGTTCCGCAAAAGCGGGTTAGGTTTATCTCCATCACTTTTTGTATGCTGTGTCTAAACATTTTTATTCACGGGGTAATGTGTATTTGCTATCACTAAGACCCAGTTGCCCTGAATTTGTATTAAAAGAACAGTTCAAAGGTCACTTATGTATTCATATTTTATCTTTTGCATGCACTCCTATTGGATTCTCTTAGGACAGGAATGTTTACGAGTATAAACTTTCCGATCAGATTTAGTAGTTCGTACTTTTTTGCCTATGTACACGTCTCGTTCGAGAATGCTTTTGTCTCGTCGAGGCCGCTGAATCCTGGGCGAGACAGTCAGACAAGCAGACAGACCAAGGTTTTTTGTGCAAGTAGTCCAATAAAGAGAGTCGTCTTAACTAATACACATATTTAGTTTTATTTGTCTGTTGGTCATGGCATGCATAGTGGCCACATAAAAAAATACAATATTGCCTGAAGGGCTTCATGTTGCGCCGCGCTAGGCGTGCAAGGTGAGTTTGAATGTTAGCTTCAAGGTTTTCAAAGCGGATCTTAGTTTCCTGCATGTGGTTCGGAACAGTTGCTAGTTGTGAGATTTCTGCTAGTTGCGGTGCGGATGAGAGCAGTGATGGCGGGGTTTCGAACGGGTTTTGGTGAGCGTTCTGGCTTTCTGCGTTTTCCTGGAGTCAATTGCGGTTGCACCTGCTGCGTGATTTTATGGCGAAGGGCATGTAGTTCTTATCTCAGATTGGATATTTAAACAGTTCGTTCATATTCATTATTCATATGTTCGCAGCCTGCATTTGTTTAGGCTCACACCAAGAGGTTTGGATAACGACCGTTAGGAGAGAGCATCTGGGTTCCTCTCAGCTACGCCGATGACGGGTCTCTTCGCCTTGGGGTGCTCCACCACCTTCCTCAGAACTTCTAGCGTGACCGAGATCTGGACATGCGACGCCCCTTGCCCTAAGACAGGCGTCGACTGTTCCGAGTTCCGGATGTGGATCGGGATTTGGAATGAGTGGTCACCCTTCTGGCGAGAGGGCGTTTAAGACCTCCGCTGGGTGTTAGGCGTACCCTGTTTCCTCTGGTTGACTGGTGGCAAGAAGAGCTTGGGGCAGGTCTTGCTAGCTGTCGGGTGGTCATCACCGCACAGGGAGCATTTTGCTTTGCACTCTTGAGGCTCCGAGGTGAGTCCGGGTCCACAGTCCTTGCAAGTCCACACAGCCGGCGGATGATGGCATACGTCCATGCTGTGGCCTATTTTGTGACATACGATGCAGGGCGCGACGGTGCGTTTGTAGAGACAACATCTCGTCTCCACTGCACCAACGTATATTGTGAAAGGCACGTCTTGCCCGTAAAGGTGACCAGGATGGCGCTTGAATCCCTAGACGGCGGCACGTGAGGGGTTCGTATCTGAGGCTGAGATGGCCTCCATCATTTTTCAGGGATGGCTTCCATGTGAATATTGTGTATCTCGCCATTACAGGAGTTCACGGGGGAGAGGCCATACGAAGCCATGGCGTAGGTGGTTTCACCAATAGGCAGCTTCGTTACCTGCTCAGCGCCGAGGCTGCGGACTGGTAGGGTGTGCTTGCTACATGGATGTTCTGGTCCTCATTGATGCGAATTTTCATGCCTGTGTCTTGGGACCGTAGCTTGGCTCCTCGCAGTATGCAAGTAGAAAACACAATCGGGCTCACCTTGCTCAGCACGACACCATTGCGAGGTCGTATAGCTAATTTGAAGTAGTCAGATAGGAGAGTTGGAGGCTGCGGCTTGCGCGCCTGGGGGCTTGGTCGTAGAGCCGACGTTGGCGGTGTTACGTTTCGAGTTTGGGCTGCAAGGCTTGCTTGCTTCTTGTGGCAAAGGGCTCGGTTGGTGTATTGAATCGAAGGTGCCGTGTCGCTTTCGTCCTCTTCTGTGGCATTTGGAAAATCCTGCCACTTGCGGACGTCCATTTCTTCGTCTTGAGCCTTGCATATTACCGGCGGGTGGGGTTGAACGACGTTTGAGAGATTAGCAGCGGACGCCATAATCGATGACTTAGCCGCCGGATTTGTGGCAAGGCACTTGCAGCGGCGTTAGGGTTAGCGGGGCATGTTCGACTTGAAACTCACAGTGACCGCAAAGAGAACGTTTTTGCACCTACGGCCAAAACGTTCATATAGTCTTGCTCCTGGTAGCTTCAGTCACGGGATGAAAACGTTCTTCGGGGTCTCTAAATGAGAATTAAGCAGATATTGGTCTCTGTTCGGGGAACCGATGTAGCTACTATCTCAATGCCTCAAACGCTGATAATGATCCATCAGCAAGAAAGCAGAAAATAACTTGCACCAAATCTGTGCGCATTGTGCCCGCTTATTTCAGCCAAAATATTCAACAGCGTGACAAGTAAAGATTGGCGATCACACATATCCAAATATCATCAACACGCCAGAATTCTTCAAACTTGACGCGTTTATGAACCAATTCATCATGCCATACAAGACACTTTTGCCAACAGTATGGAAATGACTGCCACTGTTAACAATAAAGTTAAAATAGATTGTTTCAAACGTGTTTGGTTATCTGGGCAAGTGAGCCTAAAGAAGATGTTCTTTACCTGTGAATGCTAAAAGCTGCTGCTCTGATAAGCGTGAATTGATGTGGCTTGAAACGAAAAAAAATTTACAGAAAAATCGGTCAGCATTTCTGGCTGAATGTGAACGCAAAATGGTTGATCGTCTCTGAGCCGGAGTTCTCGGCTTTTATATTGTAATTCGAAATAATCTGAGTAAGCATGCGGTAAAATTGAGTGGGTGTACAGCCAGATAAATCTCATGGGATTCAGGGTATACGCTCTGCCTTAACACACAGAAAATTTAACTGTCGGTATTTCCCACGTCCCAGCAACAGCGAACATGTGGAGTACCAGGCTGCGCGTACCAGTTTGGGATTTCAGTCATGAACGTATTTTAGGTTGGGACGTCGCAAAATTGCATATTTGCAACTACATAGTTTTTTGCGCAGCCTTTTTATCTTTTTTGTGTTCGTATCTTTTACATAATAGGAATTCAGAACTAACCATATTCCATTAGGAATTCGGAACTAACGATAGCACAACTATGAAGATGAAACTCCAGAACCATTAGGCTGCCATAATACACAGGTGCTATTGCAGCAAAGTATCCCAAGGGGAAGCCTATATGTTTCCGTATCCAACGCGCGCACGGTGGCTTTACTGCACCATGAAAGCCGTATTTCGTGTTGTGTAATAAATCGTGGGCAGGCGGTTTCCACAATTAATCGAAAGGGATTGTTTAATTAGTGTAGAACCTGATATTCTCAAAGCCGAAGAAAAGATGTATCAAGGCTGGACACAATGTTAACGCTGGCGCGAATTGTTTCACAATAACCTCATATTCTCAAGGTCGAAGAAAAAATGTATCAAGGCTTGATACAATCTTAACCCTGGCGCGAACTTTTTTACAATAAAATGCACTTGGATACATCAACGCTAAAGATATACATAGCTGAAAGAGAAATGCTGGTTCGAAGGGGCAGATTCTCACCCGAGCAAATATGTTATAAATACCACGCACTCCTTTTCCTATTTTAGCAAACAGAATACATATTCCGCATGCTATAAATACCAATACGCAAATATTCACCAATACTTTCTCTCGTCATCAGATTTTCAGGTGCCACAGAAAAGGTCGGGGGGCTTTGGACTTTAGCATTGTAGCTGCGGGTGTACTGTTTATAGCGTTCATGCAACGCGAGGGGGTGCTCTGACAAAGACAGCGTACGTACATTCGAGCTTTCGAGAAATTTCGTGTTTTGCTTTGTTAAAATACAAAAAGAAGGAATATCCGTGACAAATCACTGCTAAATCTGCCCTTCGTGAACCCATGAAAATATTTTGTAGGGGAAACCACACACTGCTTTTGACTCGCTGCCTTTCTATGTATTTGTGCACATACATTGTAATTGTTACGGTGCAACTGTGTTTCCACTTGGTATTTAGGCGATAAAGAAAACTGGTGGCGTATTATTTTGATTCCCAACCAAAGTCACCAGAAAAGGTCAATGTTTTGAAACGCCTGCCAAGTAACTGCCGCAGACGTAAAGAAGCACGCATGTATCGTTTCTACACGAAGTAACTTACAGCAGCTGTTCCTTTATATTGGGGACTGCACGCTTTGTATTTCTGCGGGGGCTCGCAGTCTCCTGCTCACGTGGTGCCGCCTGACGTCTTCAGCTAGCGCCACCGGGGATAATCGTTTTGTTTTTGTAGCTTGGGTTGCACTATTCATAGCGTTCATGCACGTCGAGGCGGTGCTCTGAGGAAACCGCATAACTTGCATCCAAGCATTTCAAAGAAGTGGTGTTATTTTTTTTATGTGCAAAAATCATTTAGGACGTTCATGACAAAATCGCTGTTTAAATGTAGCCTTTGTAAACCAATAAAAAAATTGTTAGAGAAACCCAGCAATTGTTTGGACTGGCTGCCCTTTTCCTGTGTATGTGTATACATTGTCATTGTTACTGTGCTACTCTGTTTTGAAGTGACAAGCAATAAAGGAAAACTGGACACGTACATTTCTGATCCCCTACCAATGTCGCAAAACATGAGCCTTTTACAACCCGTGTCAAATAACAGCGTCGGACTTTAAGAAGCATGCGTGTATTCCTTACACTCAAAGCGACTTACAGCAGCGGCTCCTTTCCCTTAAAGGAGTACTGACACGAAATTTCTCTCTTTCAGGTTTTATGCTGTAACGAATACCTATTGGCCCAGTAATTACGAAAATCGAACCGAAAGCCGCGAGCCACCAGCATAGAGGGAATTACACCACATTTATTGCAACCAGTTTCAAATTCGGTCGCCGCGCGGGAAAATGGCCGTTCTAAGGCCAGTCTGCAAGCGGGCCAGCCTTACGTCACGGTCTCACCGGTGACGTCAGGGACGTTCGCCGCATCGTCTGCTACGATTGCACATGGTCCGCACTCGCCTGCGGAGTTGAAATGTCGTCTGAATCGTCAGACTCGGATGAGTCGCTGCCACCCGACAGACTGAACAACTTTATTTGGCCAGGCGATTAGGCCGGCGATGTCTTCGCCGTCGTCCGTTTTTTAATAGCACTGCAGCTCGAACCGGCGCAAACCGTTATAGCAACAGCTTGTCGCCACTCTTAAATCAGTCTGATCGCGAAAAAGAAGTTCCACATGCGAGAAAGTAGATGTTAGTGTGGCGAAAAATTGTGCTAGGGGTTGTTATCAGCGCTGAATTCAAAAGCGGCGTTCAGATATATGCCGCGATTGTAAGCCAGCGCTGACGGGCAGCGGAGGTTCGGCGCTCTGACCTAGCACTGCCGGCACCGCGGTGCGGCAAGCGACCGAAAGATGCCGCCACCTGCGCGCTAGAATAAAAATAGGTCATGGCAGATGTCTTGATCAGCGATCGCTGAAATGGGAATTATAGCCAAAATAAAGCTCTATATGCGAAAAAGGGGATGATAATGGATTGAAAAGTTGCGTAAGGGATGGCCATTCGCCATTGTACAGATACCGGCGATCAAATATTTTTCACGATACTAAGCCTAAAGTTCTCAATACCCTAGCTGAACCGCCGAGCCCGCTGGCTTGGGCGACAGTTCTTGCGGCCGCCGCCGCGCACGAACTCAATCCACGTTCAGCGCTGCATGTCGTCGCATGGAAAATAATGCATCTTGGCGTCTTTGTCGATTTGCTCGGAGAGGTTTACACGAGCAGTCCGCGAGCTTGCCATAGCACAACTTGGGCGAGCTCGGCGACGCGCACCGCCGCGTCTCCACGGTGCGCGTCGACTTCGCGCACCGCGCGGTGCCGGCACCACGCAGTTTTCGGCACTAGTGCAAGGCAACACCATGCGCCGGCCACGAACAGAAGAGCAAAGGCGTCGAACACGCAAAGCGCGCAAAGTTTACAAGCATTGCTAACACAGCTACACCCATGTCTCCTGCCCAAACGAATACCACGGACAACAGCAGCGCAGGATATCGTTTCCGGTTCCGAAAACGACGATGTCACGTCACCCTGAACCGGCCAGACACGCTGGTCGATGTTTCGTCATGCCGAAAGCGATTTCGTAGTGCTGCCGATTTGTGGAAGCTCGCGGCCGGGACAATCAAACTCGAGTTTAGATGTGATTGCAGCCTCGGATCGCTGAAAAATTTCTGTGAGGCATCTGTACAAACTACTGAAGCCAAATATATCATTTTTAGGTGTCAAAATTTGGCGTCAGTACTCCTTTAAGAACGCGCGGTTTGAGCAACTGCGGCGACCACAGTCCAACAAACGTGGACGCCACGCTAGCCCTCCCGCTATAGACACAGAAAGGAGCCCTCAAAGCTGATGACAATTGGTGAACGGCACCCGGCGTCCGAAGCGGGTTGTGGTGGGAGCATGACGAAGGTTTGGAGCTAGCTTTGAACGGAGTGCGAGAGGCGCGAATGGGTGTGGCGTATCCACGGAGATGATATATAACGGCTTTATCCGGTAGGTGTGGTCGCGGACGTCCTTCCCTTTGTATATCAATGTGAAGGTTTTGTCATAACGAGGGATGATTTCGTTTGTTCAAAAGAATGGTGTTTCGGTAGTCGGCGTAATATGTAGTCACGGATATATTTGCTAATATGTAGCAGTGGATGTGTGCATGGTGCCAAGTGCTCAAAAATGGATAGAGTCGGCTGGGCGTTGTGTTAGCAGCGACTGGCGCAGCGCTCCCATGGTGCGTTGGAGCCGGGCGGCAAAGTCGGTAGGGTCAGAGCTGGTGCTTTATGAAGTTGCGTCAGAGAGAATTTCACTGTGTAGGCGAGGCGAATCCCCGGAGGCTGGCTCTGCGTGCCTGAGCTGAACGTTTGGTTTGAAGGTGGTGCTGAAACCGAGAGCGCAGCCCGGACAGAATCGAGCCCAGCTGAGTGAAGGTGGCGAGTGATAGTTGCTTTCAGCGGTTGGTGGAATGGCTCGATCATCCCGTTGGCGAAATGCTGGTAACTGCTGCTTAGGCAACGGTCGAACGCGGTGGAAATCCCAGGGATCCTGTAAAGGTTGGAGTTGCACTGCCGTCCTTTATGGGTTGTGACACAATGAGGAGTGCTAAATAGAGATATTATAAGAACTCCTCAGAGGCGGGTTTCGCGGTGCCTGTTTAGAGATCTCATATCTGAGCCCATCGAGTGTTCTGATTAATTGCGTCGAGGCAATAGTGGTGAGGCCTGGCTTGTTCAAGGGGGCAAATAATGTCGATGTGGACTTGCTGCAACCGTTCGGAAGTCAAGGGGAATGACCGGAGTGGCGACGTGTCTTGCCGCTTCGTTTTGGCTCGTCGGCAATATATGCAACTGCGTGTCCAGGTGTGACGGTCTCACTGTATTGCGGGCCAAAAGTGGTGAGTCTCGAGCCATGCATAATTGCCAAAGGCCGGAAGGCTTTGTAACTGGTTGAACAGTGTGCGGAGATTCAGTGACGGAACGCAAGGTATTACTCGCCCGGTTAGGACATGTCGTAGTAGCGACTGTCGGTCGACCCAGGGATGGCATCTTTTTGAAGCACAAGTGATGAGCCATTCTCAAGGAGCTCCTGTAGTTCAACGCCCATTTTCTAAGCGTCGGCAAGGGAATCAGCCGTCCCGAGTGCCATCTCAACAGCAGGGCCACGTGAGAGCGTGTCGGCAACCACAATATCCTTCACGGTGATGTGCTGAATGTTTGTGGTAAACTGGACCACAAAGAGAGTTGCTCCTGCTGGTCCGATGGAAATTTTTTGTTGCGTTAAAAGAGGGCGCAGGTGATTGGTTTGTGGTCGGTATTGAATTTATCGTGGCTTTGAGAGAAGGCGTAGGTGGCTGATTTGTGGTCGGTATTGATAGCGCAGTGCTAAGCCTCGACAATATGGGGAAAAGTGATGAACCGCCTATAGATAGCAATACCTTTCTATCTTCAGCTGGACATACCGTCTCCTCATTGGCCTTCTGCGAAACAGTGTAGCGGGTTCCAAGTGGACCGTGGTTAGTGTTGTCCCGGGGCAGTAAAGATGATGACGTTGAAGGAGAAGGAAACTTTATGTACAAGTATTTACATCTCCATCTCAGAAACAGGCAGTGTGCTACCGGGGGTGAAAGATTAAATAGGCACGTTGATTTCGTTCCCTTTCACCTTTTTTCTAGGCTGACGTGAGGACGCACCAATCACAAAATTCATGGCGCAGATAGTAGCTCCCAACGCACGTACGCAAACGCGCACGCGCACGCACACGCGCACCCCTCCTCCCCCCCCCCCCACACACACACACACGCACACACCGAGAGAGACAATTATCTTCTGCACAGGGGAGTTCCAGGTGGCCGCCGCTGGGCCAAACCGCCTCAGGTTGGAGCCCTCTTTGTCCTTTCGATGTTGAAGCTCCGAGCAGACTTCTGTCGGGTGGCTCGTTGAACACTTCTTTTGCATTATCAGGCACACCACAAAAGGACATGACAATGATTCGCAGGCACGCCGCCGAAGCTTGTCGTGCGGGGCGCCAAGCGATGATATTGTTAGCACCGTCGGCGGCGGATTGGCGCTTGATGGGCCATGAAGTCGCTGAAAGGGGAATTCTCCAGTGGCAGCATAGTTCACCGCGACATCATCATGGACACACCGGGCCGTCGAATATTGATGAGTGAAGGCACGCCCACGAGGGCAGGCTTTAATGCTTGACCCGAGAAATATCTAACACCGGTTTGACAACAGCACCCGCACCACCAGAGGATGCATCAGGGGACGAGCGGCTCATAAAAGGTCATCTAAAATATGATGCGAATGGTCGGCAGGATCATCGACAGCTTGCGGCGGAGTTCTCCAAAGTGCTGCTTCCTTTCTCTGGCCTCCTCCATGAACCCACAGAAGGAACGAACACAAGGCTCCCGCAGAAATGACGAACTCGACAGGACAACCATTGATGCAGAAAGGAGCCCCCTGAACACCTCTCGGACTACCCGACCATGATAACAAAAGATGAATCCGTCTGCTAAAATATTACACCCCCTTTAACCGATTCGAAGCACTCTTCTCATGGCATTAGTTCAAAATGGGGACTCAATTTCGGCGTTGTTGAAACAACTAAAGCAGTGCAAAAGATTATTGAATGGGCTATGGGAGCTCTAAGGGGCAGATAACGCAAGCAAGGAAGGAAGCCAACAGAAACTCAACAGACATTTCCCTTTTTACCCAGGGCAATTTATCAAAGCTACGTAACTACAACTACACGCCTTTTCGACAGTCTAAAGCCCAAAAGTCAAAACTACGAGACCGATACGACGGTACAGCAAAACGATGTATTACTATAAATACAATTTTTTGTAAACAAAACATTTTATTCACACACTTTCAAAAATGAAACTTGTAATAACATGATAAACTACACCTACTCAAACACTATTGGGAAAGATAACTTGCGGATATGTGGCTCACAGAGCTCGGCTACGCCAATCAACAATAATGTGTAGCTTCCTTTGTTTACACCGAACTATAAAATTGCATTTCGGTTGCACATACACACACACACGCACGCACGCACGCACGAGCACACACACACACACACACACACACGCACGCACGCACGCACCCACACATACACACACACGCACACGCACACACACACACACGCACACACACACACACACGTTTCTTTCTTGAACAGGGGAGTTTAAGGTTGCATCCGCTGGGGCAATCCGTCTGAGGTCGGAGCCCTCTTTGTCTTTTCGATGACAAAGCTCCGTGAAGACGTTTGTAGGGTGGCTCGTTGAACACATTTCTAGCGTCGTCAGACACACCACAAAAGGGCATGACAATGATGCGCAGGCACGCCGCCGAAGCTTGCCGTGCGGGGCGCCAAGCAATGCTATTGTCAGCACCGGCGCTGGCCGGTGGGAGCTTGAGAGGCCGTGAGGAGGCTGAAAGGGGTATTGTCCAGTGGCAGCATAGTTCACAGCAATGTTATCATGAACACACCGGGCCGTCAAACATTGATGATTGAAAGCACGCCCC
This sequence comes from Haemaphysalis longicornis, assembly GCF_048455015.1. Classification (NCBI taxonomy): domain Eukaryota; kingdom Metazoa; phylum Arthropoda; class Arachnida; order Ixodida; family Ixodidae; genus Haemaphysalis; species Haemaphysalis longicornis. Next base: position 116,595,686 of record NW_027526407.1, on the reverse strand, counting down.
GATGGCAGGCTTTGGTGCTATTCCCCAGAGATATCTAACACGGGTTTCACAACAGGCTTTACGTGCATCGGTGGAGCTGCCAGAGGAGGATTGCGCCTTTGTGCTCGAGAGAATTTTGGAACAGCACACCAACAGGCACGAGTTATTGTCCACGTGCTGCATGAGGAACGTGTCCACGGCAGTGCTAGAGGCGTGAGGGAACAGCGAACATCTGGCTTGGGATGCTCACTCATCCCATCCCAAGCTCTGTCATCGCGAGGCAGTGAATACCTGGCTTGGGTGAGAGAGCAGCGCTGCGCTGCACAGGGCAGCTTGGCATACTCCGAATGCCCGTGTTAAAGTTGTTCATCAAGGTTCAGATTGACTGCCTCGTTGGACAGATAATGCGTTATAGAGGGTCGTTGATACGTAACTGCTTTTGCAATGAAACGCCGGAAAAAGTTGATCATGCCATAAACACGGCTGTAGTTCTTTGAGAAGACAGGCTGTCGACAATTTTTCAGAGCCAGGATGTGGACAGCTACGGGTTTGTTGCATTCGCAAAGGCTTTAATGGTCGAGAAAGCTTAGCGTGCGGGCACCGAGCGTGCATTTCTAGGTGTTGATGGGTGAACTGGGATTGTTGCGACACTGGAAATGTTCGCCAAAATGTTTTTTGGTGGTGTTCATTGTTGCGAGAGTAGACAAGAATGCCGCCTAGGTTGACGAAGGAGACATGTGGTCCATTTACACTGTATTCTTCGGCCATAAGCTTAAGCCACAGTGAGGCCTTATGTTGCCGAAAAATATTGTCTCCAGTGTTTTTATGCATAGCTAATAAACTAAGAGCATCCAAATTGTGAATACCCAAAACAGACAATGGCATCCCAGCAGATTGGATCCCTGCAGATTGCAACGTGTATACGGCAATTGAAAGAAAAATGTCGTGTTTGCCACATCGAATAAAACTTTTTTAGGGGCTAGAACATCATATGTAAAGCCACCCCACTAAGTTAGACAGCGAAGATGATTGTATAACCTGTATAATACTGCATTCAACTGTTTTATTCTAATAAAACGAAAAAGGTATTTGCACTATATTTTTTTTGTTGCTTTTTACCATGTTTTAGAAAAAAATAGGCACATAAGAAATAGTTCTGAACATCTGATGTGTCTTCAAACAATTTTATTGTTGATTGAAACTAATGTCCTTACAGTAAAAAGAGTAAAAAAATTTATTACCTTATAAGAAGTTTTTTTTAGAGCTGCTGAAGTATCCTTATAACATTTGGCTTGCAAAACATGACTTTTTATGAAAGGGGTGGATGGCTTTCCTTTCGGAGTTTTGCAACATGCAAAATTACACTGGCACACAGACATCTCAGTGCTCATTAAGGCATAGCTGTATCCATCCTTAACCCTTTCTAGAGCGCCTACTACGATGCAAGTTTCATATTGTAATCACACAGTTTGTACAGAGCTATCACTGTGCCAAGCAAAAAAGGAGTTTTTATTGTAACGTTGTAAAGCCACCATACATCTTCAAAGTTCTACATCCAAAATATCGTCGTTCAGCTGTGCAAAAATAGACAAAACATCATAAAGCATTGTTTTTAAAGGACGTGGGGAATAACCCCATCCTGCATTTAGGGGTCACTACTAAGGGAGTGCTTAAAATCCACGCGCCATCTGCTCTGAGTTTCTACGTCACTACAACATTCTGAAAGGATGTTTACACAGGCTTTTATTCTGCTGTGCTGCTGTTTGGTACGTTAGCGTATCTGGCACTGCTCTTCACACCTTTTTGTAATGGTGCAGGTTAAAAGACTTATAGCCTTAGGAATTTGCTTGACAATTTCATTATATCCAGCAAGCTCCAGAACAGAAAAATCAGCCATACTTCAGGTGAGTTCCTTCGAATAGTGGAGCGACGCTATTTCCAATCAACGTTTAGAAAGGGGAAAGTTAAGCTTTGTTTAAACAAAAGAGAGCATGTTGAAAATCTATTATTGTTTCGCTTTTCGGCAAAGTTTTTATAAAGGATAGGACAAAGACAAATTTCAGCAATATAATTCAAGAGTAAAAGTACCCCATTTTGTACTCTATCGTAGAAGGTGCCTATGACAGTGCACGCATTTTTTAGTGTTCGACAGTGGCAGGCCCGTTTCTAATAGGAGTCTAGCTATGCGGTATAAGAAACGCCTAAGAGGGATCATTGTTTGGTGATACGAAGTAACATCAAATGGAAACAGTATCATTGGTTGAATATAAAATCTGCTGCAGCTACCACGTCTGACATATTATTACCAATGTTAACAGTCCTAATGAAAGACTTGCACAAGAAATTGTCCCCGACCAGCATATGTTAGACGCATAAACAGTAAACGTGCAGCCTGTCGTGTTGTTTTTGGTTTTGTTTTATTTATATATATATATATATATATATATATATATATATATATTGAAGCGTGGTTTATTGGACCACTAACGAGCAGTTAGACCTGCGGAGAAGCCGAGGTTCTTCGTGCCAAGCAAGCTGTGTCCGACGCGATACTCGATCGGCACGTGCGCCAAGCGATACTTCTGCCTTCTCGTAGTCGGGCATGCACCAAGCCAAATATCCCCAACGGGGAATTGTCCTTGCACGAGCGCCTATGATGATTACATCAATGGCGTCCACAATCAACGCTACAATATTCGCATCCGGTGGAAAAGGAGCCATCCTGGTGACTCAAGGTGACGAGGAGACCACAGTATCGTAATACTCTTTCAGCCGGTTGGCGTGAACTATCTCGCGTCCACGGTGTCGACGGTCGGGTGCGGGAGCAACCGGTTCGGCGAGGTAGTTCACTGGTGAAGTTTGCTTGACGACTCTGTAGGGTCCATGATATTTTGCAACAAGCTTCGGTGAGAGACCAGGTGTAGGGCATGGGACCCAAAGCCAGACAAGTGAATCAGGCCTAAATGTTGGAACCGCGGTGGAAGCGTCGAGATTATGCTTCTGGTGTTGCTGGTGTTCAGATGTGAGCGAGCGGGCGAGCTGATGGCACTCTTCGGCATGCTTGACTATTTCCGAAATGGGTGCGAACTCGGTCTGATCTGGGCGATCGTGCAAAATTGTGTCAAGAGTGCATGCCGGCTCCCGTCCGTAGAGCAGGAAAAAAGGTGAGAATCCTGTCGTCGTCTGCGTGGCCGTGTTGTAGGTGTACGTGACAAAAGGAAGTATCACGTCCCAGTCAGAATGGTCCGACGCCACGTACATCGAAAGCATATCACTCAAAGTGCGGTTAAATCGTTCTGTGAGTCCATTGGTTTGCGGGTGGTAAGACGAGGTAGTTCGGTGAATAATTCGACATTGCCACAGGAGGGCTTCGATGACTTCCGAGAGGAAGACGCGACCTCGGTCACTGAGCAGCTCTCGAGGAGCACCAAGGCGAAGTATGAAGCGGCGTAACAGGAAGGACGCGACGTCACGTGTCGTGGCAGTTGCTAGAGCAGCGGTTTCTGCATAGCGCGTTAGGTGATCCACCGCCACAATGACCCAACGGTTGCTAGCGGCTGTGCAGGGTAGGGGACCGTAAAGGTCTATCCCAATGCGGTCGAACGGTCTTTCGGGGCACGGCAATGGCTGCAGCGTGCCCGCCGCAGGAGTAGGAGGGGATTTGCGCCGCTGACAGTTGATGCATGACCGGATGTACTTGCAGACGAACGTGTACATTCCCCGCCAGTAATACCCTAGGCGAAGCCGCTCATACGTTTTTAACACACCGGCGTGCGCGCAGCTGGGGTCAGCGTGGAAGGATGCGGATATGCCCATGCGCAAATGGCGAGGTATCACCAGTAACCATTTGCGACCTCCCGATTGGTAGTTGCGCCTGAAGAGCATATCGTCGCGAAGTGCAAAGTGCGCAGCTTGTCGGCGAAGCGCACGCGACTCTTGAGCAGAGGGCACGCCTGAGAGGAAGGCAATAAGCGAGGTAATCCAGGTGTCCTTGCGCTGCTCGGCTGGCATGTCCGTGATGTCGAGGGACGACAGGCCGACATCAACAGAAACGGAACACGAGTCTTCCGCCGGTAGGGGGGAGCGGGACAGAGCGTCAGCGTCTGAATTCTTCCGGCCGGAGCGGTACACCACGCGGATGTCATGCTCTTGAAGGCGCAGAGCCCAGCGACCAAGGCGGCCAGACGGGTCCTTGAGCGACGACAACCCACACAATGCGTGGTGGTCCGTCACAACGTCAAAAGTACGACCGTACAAATATGGCCGAAATTTTGTAAGCGCCCATACGTTGGCCAAGCACTCCTTTTCCGTGACCGAATTATTTAACTCAGCTTTGGTGAGCGTACGACTGGCATTAGCGACGACATAATCGTCAAAACCAGCTTTGCGTTGGGCAAGCACTGCACCGATTCCGGCGCCGCTGGCATCCGCGTGGATTTCTGTTGGCGCGTCGGGTCAAAGTGTCGCAGAATAGGCGGAGAAGTGAGGAGTCGCCGTAACTTCGCGAAGGGTTCATCGTAATCCTTCGTCCAAGCGTCAATACCGCTTTTCTTGCCGAGAAGCGCCGTCAAGGGCACAATTATGGCGGCAAAATTGTGAATGAAGCGGCGGAAATAAGAACATAGACCAATAAAGCTCCGTAGAGCCTTCATGGTGGTCGGTTTAGGGAACTCGGTGACCGCACGAAGTTTGGTGGCGTCGGGAAGAATTCCCTCCTTCGACACAACGTGGCCCAGTATGGTCAACTTTCGCGCCGCAAAGTGGCATTTCTTCATGTTGAGTTGCAATTTGGCATTGGCAAGGCAAGTCAAAACATGCTCCAGGCGCCTCAAATGAATGTCGAAGTCGGGAGAAAAAACGACGATGTCATCGAGATAACAAAGACACGTTTTCCACTTCAGGCCGCGCAAAATAGTGTCCATCATCCTCTCGAACGTGGCAGGAGCGTTGTACAGGCCAAACGGCATGACGTTAAATTCATACAGGCCGTCAGGAGTGATCAACGCCGTTTTCGTGCGATCGGCGTCCGCCATGGGTACCTGCCAATATCCAGAGCGCAGATCAAGTGAAGTAAAAAACTCGGCGCCTTGTAAACTGTCAAGGGCATCGTCGA